>NC_060901.1:25744904-25842404 GCF_014805685.1 Silurus meridionalis
TCAGCTGGTTAATGATCACAGTTCAGGAAATCTCTCTCTGCTCATATCACACCTGACTGTAGAGGATGAAGGAGATTACAGGTGTGACACAGAGAGTGAACACAGATACATCAGACTCACTGTTGAAGGTAAATAACTCATTTTTATTCACAATGTTACTTCAGTGATAATCTCATGACAGATTCATCTGATGTTGTAACAGTGATGCAGCATGTTGATGTTTGTTTATTCTCCAGGTTGCACACTGAATCATGAGAGAGTGGATGTGACTGGATATGTGGGACATTCTGTTCTTCTGCCCTGCTCCTGCTCTCAACTACAAGCCAAACCACAAACTCTCACATGGTCCATTTATAAAGAACCTAATTTCAAAGAAATCTTCCCAAAGGACCAGACAAATCACTACACACACAGAGTTCAGCTCTTTAATGATCATCATCCAGGAAATCTCTCTCTACTCATATCACACCTGACTGTAGAGGATGGAGGAGATTACAAGTGTAACATCATCAACAGCGTTAAGGACATCAAACTCACAGTAAGAGGTAAAACAACCTTTTATATTTAATTTATGTGAAATTGACTCTAGTGTCTATTCAAAATATATTTTAAATATTTTGACTACTGCTGTATAATAAAATGTTTTATGAATATCTTTATATATTTATGGAAAAGGAATAAAGTGTTAAAGTCACATCTGCTCATGTTCTGCCCCTCATCTGTATTTCTGATTATTATTGTATATTATTTGTGTTTGTGCCTGGTGACCAAAGTCTACACAAATCCACAGTCTGAAAAAGGTAATGATTGATAAATCTTCATTTATGTTGTTTTTTGTTTGTCTATTATTTTCAGAAAATGAAAGGTCTTCCAATTATCCTAAAAAAAATGATCCAGATGTTTTATAGAATTGTGAAAGTATTCAAAAAGTGTACCCATTGTATGACAATGAAACACATATTTGACCTAGCGAGCATTTCATTCCATTCATATTTTTCGAGTGTATAAACCTTAGTTTTAGTTAAAATTTTGTGAAGGTTAATGCATCACCATAGAGCAAATCTCATACACTAAACTCACAAACTACACTTTTCACATCAGCATGGATTCGTAGTAAAAGAGTCTGAGTGCTGAACTTATGCATCATAAAAAAACTAATAAAATGACAAAGAAGACCCAGGTGTCAGGGTCGCGATCACGATGAGAAAGCGGAAGTAACACAATCATAGATTATTTAACACAAAACACACACAAGTCATGGAGAGCCACACATCGATAGTTATCCGCTCGGGAATAGTAATCCTACACGAAAAGGGATGTCCGGAAAACGGAAGTAAACTCTGATGGCAAAGAGTAATCCAACATGGAAACGGAGTTAGGAGACCTAACCAGCTGGAAAGGCTGGTTGTACGGGATCCAGGCGATCAGCAGCATGACATTCAAAAACCGACAGCCTGTGACTCGAGAAAGTGAGTTTATATAGTCATCTCCTTAACGAGCCACAGCTGTCAGGAATCAAAGCCGGCGCGGCAAAACAAGGCAGGGTGACTGCTACCGAGGAGGGCGTGGCAGGGGATCCCTGACAGCTACCAAGGGGGGCATGGCAGGGGAATCCTTGACACCAGGTCTGTTGAGAAGCTAGAATCCTATGTCAGACATTAATAGGACAACATTTCTCCAACAAATATCCAGCAAATTGTCTCCTCAGTTCCCAGATGTATATAAAGTTGAACAGTGTAAATGTTTAAATAAAGTAATGTTATGACTGATATTGATGACGTCTCTCCAGAGTCTCTTCCCTACTTCCCCTTCGCTGTGGTGACTGTGATCTTTCTGCACATCATTGTGGCTGTGGTTTACTGCCCCACCAAAAAGAAAGGTACAAGTTTCAAGCTCTTGTAATTTTACTAGTCGGTGGAAATGGTTCCTCCACTTACACATCATTGTATCTTCATGAACTGAGCGTTTCTTGTTTATTTTACCCTTCAGGTCCTAATACAGTTCAATACAGCAGAGGTGATGGAGATGGAACAGTGAGTCTACAGTAGAGAAGATCAACAGAAGACATGAACAGCATCAGCTTTTTACCAGACCAGAGAGCAACTTGGTCCACAAAATGAAAGCTTTGCTGATCTGTTGTTTTTAGCATATTGTAGATATCCTTCTCTTTTTTCTTTATGTAGTTAAAAGGACAAAATGTGATGTCATCACTCTGAGGTAAAATATCTTTATATCAGTGACGTCTGCTCCATGGGACATTATTAAGTCTAGTGTGTGATTAAAACAATGAGTCGTTCTAGTGATGTTTGGTTTAACCCCAACAGAGTTTAATAAGATGATCAAGAGGTCTGAAAGAAAATGAGCAAACTCTTAATGAAAATCAGCATAGGGGCCTGGGGGTCTGTACACAGTGGCCAGAGCGAGAGATAGTAGGGGTATTCTATGTAAGTCTGAAAGTACAACTTTAAAAACGAGCACTTCAAATGATTTAAACTTAAATCCTAATATCTGACAAACATTAAGAAGGGCACTATAAATGGTTGCTACACCAACCCCATGACCACAGAGTATTATTAGATGTCTGTTTTTGGTGTTCCTGGATAAAATACTATTCATCTAAAAGACTTGTTTGATTTCTTGATTCACAACTTGCAGAATGATTGCAGCTGGAGGGAACATGAGAAATTAATTGCCTTTTATAGTTAAACGTCAATTTAACAAGCAGAGAGCAAATGATAAGTAATAAAGGTTTTAAAAACTTTTTCAGAACAGTTGGAGGATCTCTTCCTCTCAGCTTAGACAGGTGGATATTAGAGCTTTAATAAAGGTTTGGTCCTGGGATGAATTTGATCAGATATTCAGTGTGTAGTACAGAGTCAGCACTTGATGAATATAAATCTTGATTTAGAACTCAGGAAGTCTGTCACCCTCTCAGATTTTACCTGAACAGTTCTATTAAGCTGTAAATGCACTAATTGTGCAATAATCCAGAAAAAGTCTCATAACATTTGAATTCTAATAGTTTAACACCGAAATGTTTAAAATTCAATTGACTCATGTTTGGTTATATGTGTGGGAATTGTGTGAACATTTTTTTCTACCAGCAGAGGGCAGAAGAGGTCACTGGGTTTGCTGTATTTTTATAAATTTTTTTGGGGGTTTAATGTAAAAAAATATTGCTATGTATATTACATTTTTTACATGAATAAGTATGTGTAAATTAATGCAAAAAAATACATTCTGATAAATTTATCTATCTATCTCTTTATTTTTTCCTACATTTATTTTTTTATATTCATTATTTATACATATGTTTGTTTTTGGATTTTTTTTTATTATTTAAATATTTCCACATTTCTTCATTCATTTATTTCTGTGTTCTGTATTCTGTGTACATATCAGGTATTAATAATGTAGGCTGTCCTAAACTCACTCTAAACCATGATTTGTAAACAAATTGAGAAAAAAGTGAAAAAAAAAAAAAGAAACTCAAGAGAAATAGCTAAAAACATTTAGAGATAATTGTTAAAAAACGGTTTAAAGGTTTATTGTTTGTCTGAGTTTATTCTGTGCCAAAAATTCCATCATGTTAAAGAGACCTCGTTTGGAATAGAACAGAAATAAGCATTTATAATGTAATAGTTTGGCAAAATGTTTAAAATATAAATGGTTAATTATGGGTGAGAACAGTGTTTTTACCAGCAGAGGGCACAACGCTTTGAGAACACTTCCGCATTGTACACGCTCTGAATCACGTGTGTAATCTGTCCAATACCAGCAGGGTGACGTCATGACCAGGAAGCTATAAACTACCTGATGCCAGTTAGACATAATGATTAAATAAAAAAGGTGTAATGGTTCTATCATGTGAGAGTGACCTCTGCTGGAAGAGAACTGAAATGCCCCATGGCATATATTTAATGGTAACAAAATAAATGTACTCTTTATAGAGTATATGGTTAGATTTATTTGCATATTTTATATTAAATTTCTCATTTAAGTGTCTTTTATCATTTTCTTGTTTTATTACAGTGTTTGGGATTTGTGTGTTTTTCTGCAGCATTGTGCTTTTGGCCTACTTTATTTCACACACTTTCACATGGTCAGTAGCATGATGCTAAATTTGCACTTCCTGTGGTTGGTTGCACTTCCTGTGGAGGTGTGAAGAAAGTAAATGAGTAAACTTGCAGTGTGAGATGTTTAGAGCGTTCATTATGATCAGACACATGCAGCAGTCAGTCAGTGTGTGTTTAGCTGTAGTTCTCTCTTTGGATTATTGTGTGGGTTCAAGTTTACATTAAGAATGCAGCTGTGTTTTCTTCTCCTCCTCATACAGCTTCATATAACAAAAGGTAAGTCTGTGCTCTCTCTCTCTCTCTCTCTCTCTCTCTCTCTCTCTCTCTCTCTCTCTCTCTCTCTCTCTCTCTCTCTCTCTTTCTCTTGCTCTCTCTCTCTCTCTCTCTCTCTCTCTCTCTTTCTCTTGCTCTCTCTCTCTCTTTTTCTCTCCAGTTCACTTTTGCTGATGATAAAAGTTCAAACCTTCCTAAAACATCAGTTAAAACATCCACATCAGACTGGGATCCCACCAATACTGCCAAGTCATCCGCATATGCCGACAGGTAAAGTGAAGCATTGGCACGTGAAATATTAAAACCAGAAAGAGAACCCCTTAGGTTGATTAAAAGAGGTTCGATTGCAAGAGTGTACAGCATTCCTGACAGTGAACAGCCCTGCCTGATCCCTCTGTACACTCTAAAAGGAGCACATAAACCACCATTTACCTTCAGTACACTCTCAATTTCGCTGTACAACACCTTGATCATGGCTATGAAACCGAGGTTGAACCCAAAGCTTTCCAGCACCTTCCACAAGTATTCATGCTCAACCCGGTCAAAAGCCTTTTCCTGATCTAGGAAAATCAGACCAGTCCTCACGCCCAATAGCCTGGAGACATCCACAATGTCACGAATTAAGTAAACGTTATCAAATATCGACCTGCCAGGCACACAGTACGTCTGGTCATGGTGAATGATCTGCCCCATCACCTTTGTCAGTCTTGATGCCAATGCCTTCGACAGCAGCTTGCAGTCAGTGCACAGTAGCGACACCGGGCGCCAGTTCTTCAGCTGGGTCAGGTCTCCCTTTTTTGGCAGCAGGGTCAAAACGGCCCTCCTGCAGCTTGACGGGAGCTGACCACCTCTCACACTCTCCCTCAGAACCTCCAGCACATCCTGCCCTATTACTTCCCAGAATGCCTTGAAGAACTCGACGGGGAGACCATCTATTCCTGGCACCCGCCCATTCTTCATGCCTTGGAGAGCCTCCTGAAGCTCAGAGAGGGACAGCTCCCTGTCCAACTCTCCGGCCACTGACTCTGTGAGCCTAGGCAGATCCTTGAGGAAGCTCACTTCCAGCTCTTGTGCCCCTGACCTCTCGCTGCTATACAGCTTAGAATAGAAACTGACTGTCTGCTGGCGAATTTCAGAAGGCTCTGATACGAGATCCCCTGATTCCATCCGCACAGCATGCAAAAACCTTTTCTGTCCATTTTTTTGCTCTAAACTGAAGAAGAACTTAGAAGGAGCATCCATCTCAGTGACGCTTTTAAAGCGTGACCGGACCAGCGCCCCCTGCACTGCAGTACCCAACAGGTCGTTCATTTTGGCTTTTTTGCATTTGAGGGCTTCAATATGCCCTCGACTTCCTGTGGCCTCCAAACGTTGGAGTTCCACCGTCTCTATCTCCAGAGCTTTCAGAGATCTGGCAATGTCTCGTGACATTGAGAGTGTACTGTTGACAGAAAATCTTAATTTGTGCCTTGATTACATCCCACCATTGCTGTAGGGAGTCAAAAGCTGCCTTTTCATGCTTAAAACAATTCCATAAAAAAATAAAAGACTCTCTAAAATTAGCATCCTCTAAAAGTGCAGTGTTAAAATGCCAGTAGGCACTCCTAGGTTTAACATTCTTTTTAGCGATGGTGCACTGAACCATACAATGATCTGAGATGCCTACTGGAAAAATAAAACACTTATAAAACAAGTCAGTTGATGCTTAAAACCATAAAATCGATCTAATCTCGCCAGGGAGAGCGTGTTGTCGATGGAGTGAGCCCACGTGTACTGCCTCTGTTTTTTATTGAAATTTCTCCATACGTCACAGAGATCATGGGTCTCCACCAACTCCCACAGACGCTTACGAGAAGGCGTATGAGGTTCTGCATGATTCCTGTCTATATTTTCTGCTGTACAGTTAAAATCCCCTCCCAAAACTAAAAACTCTGCAGTGCTGCAGTTTAAAATAACATCATTAAGTTTGTCTAAAAACGTCATTCTCTCCACTGCACTGGTGGGAGCGTACACACAGATAAAAACAAAAACCTCACTCTCATAAAAAGCATTTACTTTTAAAAGCCTCCCGTTTAAAATTTCTTCTACATTGTAAGAAACAGGAATAAAATTGCGAGTAAAAAGCAAGGCAACACCACCACTAAGCGACGTGTTGTGACTTAAAATCGCCAACCCGTCCCACTCCTTCACCCAATCAGCAGCATTACTGCTGTCGCTGTGGGTCTCCTGCAACATGACCTCGCCAGCAGGACGGCGGCCTTTCGCCTCCAGTTTATACAGAGACTCTTAACCGGGCCCAGGAAACTGGTATGGAGGACAGCGGCCAGTGGACTTTTGCGCATGGCAGGAGGACTCGGGCTGGACAGCACTTTGTTTTTAACGGACACGGGCACGCTGAATGTTACTGGGTTACCAGTCTTTTACCGCGGACTTTTAAAAATATGGACTTTCTTTAAGAAGAGGATAAAGGGCTGCAGAACACTACACTGGCTGCTGAAGGAGCCACTAGTCAATGGGAGTCGGCTGGACATCTCCGGTGCGACCACCCCCACACTGTCCAGGGCCATGATCGCCTCGGGGATCGTCACACTCGGGGAGCTGGTGAACATTGCGGGGACAGACCTGTCACGAGGGGAAGACCTGGCTGTACATATAGGGCTACGATCCCTGCGCATAGCTAACCAGCTCCTGCTGAGATGGAGGTCTACATTAACGGCAGAGGAGCGTGTTCAGCTGAAGGACTATATAATCGGCGAGCGGTCCGCAGAGGAGGAACCCTTTCCCCAGCTGGACATTGCTCCGGACCTCGACGGATGTGGTGGCCCCCTCCTGGAGTGCAGGGGCGAAGGGGAGATGAACTTTGGGACAGTGACGGGGAAGCTGCTCTACAGGGCCTGTGTTAAAGTTTTAAACAAGAAGAAACTGAGTGGGAGGGTGGACACCCAGTGGAGGAATTTTTTTGGTTTTAACAATGATATTAAGCCAGAGTGGAGGCACTGTACAAACCACCATTACCTAAAAAAGCTGCCGACCTCCAGTGGAGGATTTTACACTGCATTATCTCTGTGAACTCTTTTATTTCTGTTTTAAACCCCAATGTTTTACAAGACTGTCCGTTCTGTTCACAGAGAGAGACTGTTTTTCATGCTTTTACTCAATGCTCCAGGTTGCATTCTTTTTTTGAGTTTTTAAAATGTATTTTTAGTTCCTTGAATGTGACTTTTACTCTTCAGTGTTTTATTCTGGGTTTTAAGTACAGCAGGAAAAACAGGTTTGTGTGTCAGTTGATTAATTTTATTTTTGGTCAAGCTAAAATGGCAATATACCTGAGCAGAAAGAACAAAATAGTTTAGGACACTGACTGTGATGCCATTCGAATCTTCTCCAGACTGACAAAATCCAGGATTTTTGTTGATTTTAACTTTTACAAGAGTATGGGGGATCTGGAGATGTTTGAGACTGTGTGGTGTTGTGGAGCAGCTCTTTGTTTTTTGAAAGACAGGGAATTGAACTTTGCACCAGGGCTCGGCTAAACGTTTACACCCACCCCCATTTTTTTTTTAGAACCTGTCATTGTCTTGTTTTATTAATGTCTGTTTAATGTTTATATATATTTATTTATTTGTTTATTTATTTATTATATTTATTATGTTTGACTATTTATCTTTTTGTTTAACTCCTTTGCCTTAGTACCTGATACCATCCAGGATATTACGTGACTTGTGTTAAATAAAGGAGTGTAAAAGTCAAAGTCTCTTTCTCTCTCTCTCTCTCTCTCTCTCTCTCTCTCTCTCTCTTCTCTCTCTCTCTCTCTCTCTCTCTCTCTCTCTCTCTCTTTCTCTCTCTCTCTCTTTCTCTCTCTCTCTCTCTCTCTCTCTCTCTCTCTCTCTCTCTCTCTCTCTCTCTTTCTCTTGCTCTCTCTCTTTCTCTCTCTCTCTCTCTCTCTCTCTCTCTCTTGTCTTTACTCAAGATTTTATTATTAGTGGTGCATGAAAAGAAGAAATTTTCTCGTAACTCGTCCTGCATTTTTTGCCACAACACCACAAATGATCCCTCAAAATGTGTGGTCTGGTCGCTAACCCTAACCCTAACCCAACTGTTTTTGATCACATGACCAAAAAGGGCAAATTTACTTCCATATAAAATGAATGGGGCAGAAAACACGTGTCATATCTCGGTGAGTGGGTTGCAACCGTATACCCCTCAAACCCCAGAGGTGGGCATGGCCTAACATGTCACCATGTAACTTCCCCCACTGTGCCAAGTTACATGGTGACATGTTAGGCCATGCCCACCACGTAAACCTATTAGCTTAACACGTCGTTGAATTTGGCTATGACCTGGACGTGTGACACCACAAACCGTTTGGCACGGTCTTAGGAATCTCCAGTGGAGTGCCATATCGACACCACACGATGTCACATGGGCAGAAAACTTGAAATGACACAAGTCTGGTGACATGGTAGTGTGACACATGTGAACACTCGACACGGCCAGGGGAGTCGGACCCCGGGTCATGTGATGGTACAGCATTAACAGCATGTGAGGTATCGAAACGCTCGTCTCCCAAAGTACGATCGCGTCTCACAGTCGGCACTAAAAACGGCACACGCCTGGTGCTTCAGGAAATGTCACATTCTAGTTATAAATATTTTTCTTTTCACATTTTTTAAAATATTTTATAGCTCCAGAACACCATGACAAATTCCATGTACATGCAAGCACTGATATTAGGCAATGATACTGATACAATTCTGATTCTGAAGTGTCTATAATGATATAATAACTATACTGTGTGGAAAGGGATATTACACAGCTTACTGTTGAAGACAAACAACAACAGGAACAATGTCATCACCTGTCAATTCCTGTTCGGAGTCTCCATAAAAAAATTACATAATCTAATATAATTAAATTTATTGGTGCAGTAACCATGAAAGGCCACTAGACTGAGAGTTCAGATCAGACTCAGATCAGTGATGCAGTAGACTGCAGATTACTATCACTATGTTATGCACAATCTTATATGCATGTTTGTAAGTAAATAAAAGGCTTTGTTTAGTTTACGGTATAAAAATGAATAATGTTTAATAGTTTATTGCCATTAGATGATTAATATTGTAAGCATGCAGAGAATAGACTCAGTTCTAATGTGCAAAAGACATAAGAAACTTCCTCATTTCTGTGTCAAGGCCGTGTTGCTACATTTTAACTTCCTCTGTGAACTGTGAATGTGTGAATGTGATCTATAGAGTGTTCATTATGATCAGACGTGGTGAAGCAGTCAGTCAGTGTGGGTTCAGCTCTAATACAGTCTTTGGATTAATGTGTGGGTTCTGGTCCTCAGTAAGAATGAGGGTGTGTTTTCTTCTCCTCTTCATACAGCTTCAAATCACTGAGGGTGAGTCTGCTGTTTTCTCTCTCTCTCTCTCTCTCTCTCTCTCTCTCTCTCTCTCTCTCTCACTATCTCTCTCTCTCTCTCTCCATTTAAATATAAATAGAGTGGAACCTCGATAATCACGACCTCGATAGTTTGCGACTTTTCATTTGGACCCGGTCTAATCTAACCAGATAAATCTACTAATTGTAGTTATAAATTACATAAACATTTTTGAAATACTATTTTATTGTATTAATCAGTTAAAGTAGTAAATAAAACATTTATGACAAGTAATTAACAATGTTTCTTGAGTTTACAGTACAGTACATGTACAGGGGTCATAGAATGTAACTCCCGCGAGTAGCGAGGTTGCACTGTATATCAGTTAAGGCCTTTAACACATAAAGTCATGCAGTAAACTTCCTCATGATACAGAAATGTAAAGTGAACACAACATTTGAAGAGATTTGGTGAGTTTTGGAGTTTTTCTGTTTGCCATCAAACCAAATATAAATATAAACATGAGAAAATGTTCATCATGAGACTGTTTCACTCCACTACAGTTTCTTCTTGTCATACATACTACAAGACTCCGTACCAATTATTTTACAGATATTTAAAACACTGTGGTGTGTACAGTGTTAACAGGATGTGGGGAGGACGTTACTACACTGCTTACTCATGTAGTTTGTTCACACCATCAATTCCTTGGACTTTTGTGGTGTGTTTTTGAAACAAGAGTTTCGCTGTTCAGAGTCAAATACATTTTCTTAAAATCCTTTCCCACCTTTTTAATGGTAGTATATAATAAACTATTCTATTTTTAGATAGATAGATAGATAGATAGATAGATAGATAGATAGATAGATAGATAGATAGATAGATGGATGGATGGATGGATGGATGGATGGATGGATGGATGGATGGATGGATGGATGGATGGATGGATGGACGGACGGACGGACGGACAGACAGACAGACAGACAGACAGACAGACAGATAGATAGAGTTAATAGAGTTGTAGTTCTTAAACATTAGCAATGCAATAACTCAGATTAATGTCCTTAGCAAGACCACTATGCAGAGTGACATCATCAGCTTTGTTTGGAGGCCAGTGCTCGAATTGCATCAAATCTAATTGGGGGTCCCCAGTTGTTGTGTAATTACAGTGGAACCTGGTTATGTCGCAGGCGTAGGGGATGCCAAAAAAGCGTCGAGATAACCGATGATCGAGATAAACTAAAACTAATATGTCGGCAATATATTAACGTGCTTGAAATTTCTTTATTACATGATGTGCCTTAATAAATGAGAATGTACATGCACGTGTTTTTGAGGTTTTTTGCACAAAAGCGTTGCTGCGATTTGTTTGATGACAGCATGCTATAAAAATACATACAGTACATGTTTGTTAACTGTCAGGAATCCACCTGCCACGCCCCCTTCGGCGGCTGTCAAACCTCCGCTTTCTCTGAAGCTCCCGGCTTTAATCGCGCACATTTAGCACTCATCACCAGCTCCTATTTAACCCCCTCACTTCCACACTCTCACCGTCCTCTATTGTTGGTATGTGTTGGTATGTCCCGGTACGTGCGTTGCCACTCGGACTCCACACTCTCTCACCGGCTGCGCTTTTCTTCCCAAAGCGCATCCCGGATTCCCCGATCCTGCCGTTGGTAATTCTATGCTTTTGCTGCTCATCCCACGTTCTCCTGTGTGCTGTTCAGCGCTGCACTTCTACCAAGCGCACCCGTGGATTATATATACAGACTGCCTCTTTCAGTTTGGGTCTTAGTGGACCGCGCTCCCAGAGCGCACCACCGGAATACTTACTTTTAAGGTGTTTGTGTTTGGCTTTGCCCTGTGTTGCAATAAACTGTTTTGCTTTCACTTCGGCTTCGCCTCCCATTCATCACATAACATTTAACAACAAAAGGCATATGTGCACCAACTAACAGCAGAGATTCACCAGTATACAATACAAACCAGCGTCGATTCTCGATACAAACCTTTATTATATTCTCCAACATTCATCATAGTTCATTTTTACAAAAAGCTAACCAGTGTCAAAATTAAATTCTTGAGTCATTTCACTCTGACACACAGCTCTGAAAAGTGTCCTACACCTGTAGCATCTGTAAGGCTTGATTTTTCCGCCACTTCCACGAGTTCTTCTGCGGCTGCACCATGCCGATCGAGATAACCGACGTTACGTGGCAAATTTGCCCCTCCTTGTGCTCGAGATATTAGGGTTCGGCGACATAAAAGAATCGACATAACCGATGAGAAAATGCTAAGACAAAGCGAGAATTTGGCGGTTTCAAAAACGTCGACTTAATAGGGTTAGCGAGTTAACCGAGGTCGAGATAAGTGTTCAGCAGTCCAGGGAGGAAGGCAACATTGTCAGCAGTGTGATATCTTCAGCATAATGATTGCTATTATACAAATAAATCCAGAATATTCATTTAAATGTGATTAACAGAGCAAATAACTTACATATTTTAGTACCAGATCACTTAATGACCTACACACATCAGTAATCTGCAAGTAGTCACTTAGACATGTTTGGCTGTGGGTGTGAAGCAGTCTGCTAACATCTTCAATCCTGTTCTTCATCTTCTTCTGTTAGAACCATAGATGTCAAATTTTAACTCATCTGTCCACAGAACTTTCTCACAGTCGTTCACAGTCCAATTCTTGTGTGTTTTTGTCTTTTAACTTGTTTGATGCATAGAAACAAAAGAAACGTGTCTCAATTAATAAATAGTGTTTTGAACTATGATATTATTTGGTTTTTATGTGTGTAATTGCTGCATCATGTGATAAAACATATGAAAGAGGAAGTAACCAGTAAACAAGTAATAGAAACTATTACATCAATACTTGTGTGTGTGTGTGTGTGTGTGTGTGTGTGTGTGTGTGTGTGTGTGTGTGTGTGTGTGTGTCTGTGTCTGTGTGTCTGTGTGTGTGTGTGTGTGTGTATGTGTGTGTGTGTGTGTGTGTATGTGGTGTGTGTGTGTGTGTGTGTGTGTGTGTGTGTGTGTGTGTGTGTGTGTGTGTGTGTGTGTGTGTGTGTGTGTGTGTGTGTGTGTGTGTGTGTGTGTGTGTGTGTGTGTGTGTGTGTGTGTGTGTGTGTGTGTGTGTGTGTGTGTGTGTGTGTGTGTGTGTGTGTCTGTGTCTGTGTCTGTGTCTGTGTGTGTGTGTGTGTGTGTGTGTGTGTGTGTGTGTGTGTGTGTGTGTGTATGTGTGTGTGTGTGTGTGTGTGTGTGTGTGTGTGTGTGTGTGTGTGTGTGTGGTGTGTATGTGTGTGTGTGTGTGTGTGTGTGTGTGTGTGTGTGTGTGTGTGTGTGTGCCTGTGTGAGTGTGTGTGTGTGTATGTGTGTGTGTGTGTGTGTGTGTGTGTGTGTGTGTCTGTGTGTATGTGTGTGTGTGTATATGTGTGTGTGTGTGTGTGTGTGTGTGTGTGTGTGTGTGTATGTGTGTGTGTGTGTGTGTGTGTGTGTGAGTGTGTGTGTGTGTGTGTGTGTGTGTGTGTGTGTGTGTGTGTGTGTGTGCAGGCATGTGTGTCTTCCTCTCTCTCTCTCTCTCTCTCTCTCTCTCTCTCTCTCTCTTGTTCTCTCACTTTTTCTCCTATTCAAGAATCTAAATAAGAATTCAATGATGGAAGTCATTACCACTTAAATCTAATAGATTATATTTTATTTTCAGATTCATCATTATTCCAGAAAACATAGTAATATATTATTTACTTTAAATGTTTTACATTTGTGAATATTTCAGAGAAACTTTATGAACAAGAGTAAATTAGTAAAACTCTTCACAATTTCATCTTCAGTTACATTCCTACTTTAGTGAGTTTAGGAGGTACAGGTTGTCTGTAGTTCTGTAGAGTTGCTGCAGATGGTGAACTGCTCATTAACAGATCATTAACTGGTGTGTTCCTACAGGCTGCAGACTGGAAGGAAATAGAACGACGACAAAAGAGATCACTGCATACACAGGAGACTCAGTACTGCTGCCCTGCTCCTGCACTGACCTCCACACCAAACCTCAGAGCTTCACATGGGAGAAAGAGACTTATACATGGGTACAGATATCTCCTGAGAGTGAACAGTACAAAGACAGATTTCAGCTGGTTAATGATCACAGTTCAGGAAATCTCTCTCTGCTCATATCACACCTGACTGTAGAGGATGGAGGATATTACAGGTGTAACACAGAGAGTGAACACAGATACATCAGACTCACTGTTGAAGGTAAATAACTCATTTTTATTCACAATGTTACTTCAGTGATAATCTCATGACAGATTCATCTGATGTTGTAACAGTAATGCAGCATGTTGATGTTTGTTTATTCTCCAGGTTGCACACTGAATCATGAGACAGTGGATGTGACTGGATATGTGGGACATTCTGTTCTTCTGCCCTGCTCCTGCTCTCAACTACAAGCCAAACCACAAACTCTCAAATGGACCATTTATAAAGGAGGGAATCACAAAGAAATCTTCCCAAAGGACCAGACAAATCACTACACACACAGAGTTCAGCTCTTTAATGATCATCATCCAGGAAATCTCTCTCTACTCATATCACACCTGACTGTAGAGGATGGAGGATTTTACAGGTGTAACATCATCAACAGCGTTAAGGACATCAAACTCACAGTAAGAGGTAAAACAACCTTTTATATTTAATTTACAGGAAATTGACTCTAGTGTCTATTCAAAATATATTCTAAATATTTTGACTACTGCTGTATAATAAAATGTTTTATGAATATCTTTATATATTTATGGAAAAGGAATAAAGTGTTAAAATCACATCTGCTCATGTTCTGCCCCTCATCTTTATTTCTGATTCTGATTACATATTATTTGTGTTTGTGTTCTGACCCACATTCACATCTGATTATGATTCCTGGATTAATCTCTAATGGATTAAATATTTCTCTCCTTGCAGAGGCTCCAAAAAGACCTTCACCATCCACAACAACAATCCAGACCACTGCTGAACCAGGTACTAAACACCACTGTAACAGAAAGTCTGGTTCTTTAGTGCTGGTTACTGCTTTACCTTAGAGCAAGAACACTAAACTTAAAAACTACACTTATTTTTGTCTTTTCCTTTTTGTCTCATATGCAACACCAGGTCTGGTGACCAAAAGCTACACAAATCCACAGTCTGAAACACCTGAACAAAGTAATAATCTATTCACTATTATCTTTATTAACAGTTTAAATATTCACATACTTCATACTTTATGTAAATTCCTGAGTTCATTCAATATAAATATGTATTTCGTTGTATGTTTTTTAAATTTGACGTCGAGTGAACTTGGAAAAGTTTTCATTTTTCCAAATCCTTTTAGGGTTTTAAAATGAAACAGTTGCTAAGAAAACGATTGCATCCTCGTGTGTAACATAAAGTGAGGTTAATATTGTAGTGTAATAAATTCGAGGCAGAATAAAAATGCATTGAGGGAAAATATTTTCAATTTATTGTAATTTTATTTTTATAATGATTTTAACAATGGACAGTGTCCCAAAGCAGCGTTGTAGAAATAAATAGATTTCTATATATTTATAGAGGCTGTACTTTATTAGTCCATAGATTTATTTCTATGTAGCAACCACTGGCAAGGAAAAACTCCCTGAGATAGTTTGAGGAACCAGTCTAAGAAGGGAACTTCTCCTCATCTGGGCCCATATCAGGCGATGAATAAATGAGGCAAACGTGGCTAGTCAGGATTCAGATACAAAAGGACATAATAAGTCAGATACAGAACAGATGTTGAGCAATAGTTTCCATGATGACTGTTTAAAGAGTTGTCCTTTATAGTGTGTGTGTGTGGTGATTGTAAGTGTTTAATGCAATAGTATGTGATTTACTACATGTCCCACAAGCTCCTGCACAAATCCCTGTCTAAGATGTTACTATGAAAAGAATGAAAATGAATGTGTTTGGACCACATGCATCACCTCACTTTGTGTTATTGTTGTTACTGTTCACAGAGAAACCAGATTCAAAACACATTATTATCAGCTGTGGTGTTGTTGTGGTTCTGCTGCTGCTGATGATTGTTGGAGGAGTCATGTACTGGAAACACAGAGGTACACACACACACACACACACACACACACACACACACACACACACACACACACACAGATGCATTTACTGTGTCTGGGTTTATTCTATAGAACAGAGAAGAGAACAGATGGGTGAAGGACAAACAGGACAGAAGACACAGAAGAAGCAGGTGAATACATACTTTTATCAGTTTTTACTCACGCTGCTGAATTTGTTTGTAACAAGACTTAAGTTTGCTGTGTGTGTGTGTGTGTGTGTGTGTGTGTGTGTGTGTGTGTGTAGGATCTTACCAAACCTCTGAACTCAAATGTAACATCAGAACCCACTTTGATGCAGTACACGAACAGGTGAGCATTTCTGTGAGCATACTGATTTATTGTTGATGTGTGTGTGTGTGTGTGTGTGTGTGTGTGTGTGTGTGTGTGTGTGTGTGTGTGTGTGTGTGTGTGTGTGTGTGTGTTAGAGTTTGGTTGTAATGTTTCATGTTATTTATTTGTATTTTACAGAATGATTCTGCTGTTCTGTATGCATCGATAAATCGGCCACCTAAAGACACCAAAGCAGAAGAAAAGGTGTGTATTATTCTAAGTGGATCTTACATTTTGTGTGTGTGTGTGTGTGTGTGTGTGTGTGTGTGTGTGTGTGTGAATAAGTATATAAGTGTGTAACAATGCGTTATTCATGCTCAATTCCTGTAGGATGATGTGACGTACTCGACTGTAGTCCACAAGAACACTCCAAAAGCAGCACTCCCTCTAGTGGAATCAGAAGATACTACAGTATATGCTAGCATCAAAACTAACTAACACACACACACACACACACACACACACACACACACACACACACACACACATTATTATTATAATATTTTAGTTACTGTATGTCTACACATGTATACAATCTAACATATAAAAATGATATTTTATATCACCGTTTTTATTTGCATTAAAAAGGGTACTAATATACTTGCAGTAATAATAATAATAATAATAATAATAATAATAATAATAATAATAATTATAATTATAATAATAATCTGTTGCAATGTTAAATTAGATTTTTTTGTGCTTTTTATGCTTTTAAGTAATATTTATTTTTTAACCTTTTTTTAACAGTGTGCATCATTTTTTTAAACCTTGAAAGCAGCAGTTTTAGATCTTCCTAAATGTATTCTTATTATTATTATTTTATTATTATTATTATTATTATTATTATTAGTATTATTATTATTAGTATTATTATTATTATTATTATTATTATTATTATTATTATTATTATTATTATTATTATTATACATTTTTTTATTTTTTTAATTTTTTTTAATGAGTCGATTGTCAATGTTCAATGTTGAAAAACATTATTTGATGATTTTATTTTCAACACCTGTAAACAAGATTTTCAATAAAATTCTGTAAACTTAGACAAGTCAATGGAGTTTATCTTTTGCACCACATTGACAGTATAAAAGTGTATGTTTGGGGTGAGATATCAGGTGTTGGTTCAGTATTTAAATACTGAGGAACTTGATGCATTGGAGAAGAGACGATGGCTCAGTCTGGTCTTGAATGTCTGAAAGCTTCAGTAGCTTTTGCCAGATGACTAAAGGTTGAAAAGGTTTTGTATGAGGGATGCCTGGAGTATCCACAGTGCTGGTAGTACAGTAGATGGCAGGTAATGATGAACTGCTCCAGTCCTTCTCCCTCCCCCGACCATTTCTCCACATTTCACATATTTATACCGAAAGCGAAACTACAGACTTTCAAGTTAAATGCTATTCTAGAAATTGTGTAATTACACTACATATTCTCACAGAAAACAACCGTCTGAAACCTCTTTCCAATCACGCATCATAAGAGGTGTGGAGATGTTTATTTTTGTGTGCTTGCAGTACCACACCATGGTTTAATCCAGGTTTTGGTGAGACAGAGTATTATTATTATTAGGTGTGTGTTTTTGGAGTTCCTTTCCTGGATAAAATACTATTAATCTAATGGACCACCATCTATATACTGTATCTCTCTCTCTCTCTCTATATATATATATATATATATATATATATATATATATATATATATATATATATATATACATATATATATATATATGTATATATATATATATATATATATATATATATATATATATATATATATATATATATACATATATGTATATATATATATACAGTGGAACCCGTTATGTCGATGTCCTAGGGGTCGCCAAAAGCATCGAGGTAACCGATGATGGAGATAAACGAAAATCAAAATGGCGGCAATATACAGTTGTGTTCAAAATTATTCAACCCCCAATGCTGTAAATGGTTTTAGGGAATTTAGTGTACATTTGTAATTGTATTCAGAATGAAATCCTACAAGGACTTCTTAAAGAACCATATGCAACTAAAATGACATCAATTAGTTTTGTAATACAGTAGTAAATGTTTCTTTTGTGAATTCTTCATTGACATAATTATTCAACCCCTTTGAAGACTACCACTCTGAAGAACAGAGGTTCAATGAAGTGTTTTCAATCAGGTATTGAAAACACCTGTGGATATCAGGGAGCAGCAATAAAGCCTAATAAGCACCAATTAGGCAGCTTTAAAATGACTGTGATACTCAGCTCCTTCTAGACATTTACTGGTGTGGTTACAAACATGGTGAGGTCAAGAGAATGGTCCAGGAAGACAAGAGAACAGGTGATTACTCTTCACAGGAAGGGCAATGGCTATAAGAAGATTGCAAAGATGTTAAACATACCAAGAGACACCATAGGAAGCATCATTCGCAAATTCAAGGCAAAGGGCACTGTTGAAACGCTACCTGGTCGTGGGAGAAAGAAGATGCTGACTTCGACTGCTTTGCACTACCTGAAGAGTAGAGTGGAGAAAAGTCCCCGTGTGACTGCTGAGGAACTGAGAAAAGATTTGTCAGATGTGGGTACTGAAGTTTCTGCTCAGACAATACGGCGCACCCTGCGTAATGAAGGCCTCCATGCCAGAACTCCCAGGCGCACCCCCTTGCTGTCCCCAAAGAATAAGAAGAGTCGACTGCAGTATGCCAAAAGTCATGTGGACAAACCACAGAAGTTTTGGGATAGTGTTCTGTGGACTGATAGAACTGTTTGGGCCCATGGATCAACGCTATGTTTGGAGGAGGAAGAACAAGGCCTATGAAGAAAAGAACACCTTGCCTACTGTGAAGCATGGCGGGGGGTCAATCATGCTTTGGGGCTGTTTTGCTTCTGCAGGTACTGGGAAGCTTCAGCGTGTGCAAGGTACCATGAATTCTCTTCAGTACCAGGAGATATTGGATGACAATGTGATGCAGTCCGTCACAAACCTGAGGCTTGGAAGACGTTGGACCTTTCAACAGGACAATGATCCCAAGCATACCTCCAAGTCCACTAGAGCATGGTTGCAGATTAAAGGCTGGAACATTTTGAAGTGGCCATCGCAGTCACCAGACTTAAATCCGATTGAGAACCTCTGGTGGGACTTAAAGAAAGCAGTTGCAGTGCGCAAGCCTAAGAATGTGACTGAACTGGAGGCTTTTGCCCATGATGAATGGGCGAAGATACCCGTAGATCGCTGCAAGACACTTGTGTCAAGCTATGCTTCACGCTTAAAAGCTGTTGTAACTGTAAAAGGATGTTGTACTAAGTACTAAGATTGAATGTCACTTGGGGGTTGAATAATTATGTCAATGAAGAATTCACAAAAGAAACATTTACTACTGTATTACAAAACTAATTGATGTCATTTTAGTTGCATATGGTTCTTTAAGAAGTCCTTGTAGGATTTCATTCTGAATACAATTACAAATGTACACTAAATTCCCTAAAACCATTTACAGCATTGGGGGTTGAATAATTTTGAACACAACTGTATTAACGTGCTTGGAATGTCTTTATGTACATGATGTGCGTTAATAAATGAGAATGTGCATGCACGTGTTTTTGGAGGGTTTTTTTACACAACAGCGTTGCTGCGATTTGTTTGATGAAGGCATGCTATAAAAATACATACAGTACATGTTTATCTGTCAGGAATCCACCTGCCATGCCCCTTCGGCAGGTGCTTTCTCGGCCGCTTTCTCTGAAGCTCCCGGCTTCAATCGCGCACATATGGAGCTCGTTTATCATCATCACCAGCTCCTATTTAAACTTCCACACTCTCACCGTCCTTTATTGTTGGTATATGTTGGTTCACGGCGGTCGTTGTTATCGCTCATGCGTATCCCGGTACGTGCCTTCCGACCGGCACTCCTACCAAGCGCGGCTTTCGCCTCCCGTTCATCGCATAACATTTAACAACAAAAAGGCATATGTGCACAAACTAACAGCAGAGATTCACCAGTATACAATACAAACACCTGTAGCAGCTGTAAGACTTGATTTTCCCGCCACTTTCGCGAGTTCTTCTGCGGCTGCACAGTGCCGATCGAGATAACCGACGTGTATTGGCAAATTTTCCCCCCCTTGTGCTCGAGATATTAGGGTCCGGCGACATAAAAAAAGTCGACATAACCAATAAAAAAATGCTTAGACAAAGCGAGAATTTGGCGGTTCCACTTCAAAAACGTCGACTTAATAGGGTTGTCGAGTTAACCGAGGTTGAGATAAGTGGGTTTCACTGTACATTTATTTATGTATTTTCCCATTTCTTCATTCATTAATTTCTGTATTCTTTGTACATATGTATTTAAGGCTGTCCTAAGCTTACTCTTAAACAGGATTGGTTAACAAAGTGAGATATAAGTGAGAAAATATGAAACTGAGCAGAAATACCTGACAACAGGTAATTTGTTAAAATGTTAAAATATAAATGGTTAATTACGGGTAAGTAGAGTGTTTCACCAGCAGAGGGCGGAGGTAATCAGTAGTTTGAATTTAGTTGCCTTTGTTTTGATTAAATAAATAAAAAATCAACACTATAGTTTGCTGAGAAATGTCAGTTGTAATTAACATACAATATTATAAATAAGTAAATGCAAACATAAATGCAATAATAATAATAATAATAATAATAATAATAATAATAATAATACATTTCTTCATTCATTTATATTTGACACATATGTCATATCTCGGCCCTCGAACATCCGACATGCACATTTGGCATATCCACTCGTAGGGGGAGACAGAGTGGGTCGCAGCCGTATACCTCTCGAACACAGGCCCGCTCGGAAATCTGGGAATTCTGTGACATTCCGGGCCCCATACAAAATGAATGGGGAATCCAACCCAAAATAATTCAGCCGGATTTGGCCCCACACGCTCGTATGTCCACTCATCCAGGGTGGGCAGTAGATCGCACCCATACAACCGCATTTATCGATAACCCCGGGAGCAATGAGTTAGAGGCAATTAAACACTCCCCATTGAAATGAATGGGAAAACACATATATCAAATCAAACAGCCTGGTGGGGGGAATGCATAATGGGACATGCTCTTATCCCACATCTAATAGGGTAAAGGGGGGTAAGGTCACAATAATAAAGCAAGAGGGACATGTGATATATTAACAAACTCTGCCAAGCATAAGGAGTTGCACTGTGTGTAATATAGTGACATCACGTGATATTTGTAACCATGCCCAACGGTTTGAAGTGTCACACGTCCAGGTCGGAGCCAAATTTAAGGACGAAGTAAGCTAATAGGTTTGTGGGCATGGCCAAACACTTCAACTTCCCCCACTCCGACCTGGACGTGTGACACTTCAAACCGTTGGACACATCTGAACACTCAAGGCGAGGGGAGTCGAACCCCAGGTCATGTGATGACGTGCGAGGTACAGCATGAACAGCATGCGTAGTATCGAATGCTCGTCTCCTAAAGTACGATCGCGTCTTGCAGTGGGCACTTCAAATGACACACTCAATACTTCCGGAAATGTCACATTCTAGTTATTATTATTTTTCTTTTTACAGTTTTTAAATAATTTATAGCTCCAGCACAAAGTCCATGTACATGCAACCCCTGATATTAGGCAATGATACTGTTTCTGATTCTGAAGTGTCTAAAATTATATAATAATTATACTGTGTAGAAAGGGATATTACACATAATATTAAGTCCAGGTTTAAATTTTTACTTTTAGACATACATAGAAAACCACTAACAATCTTGACGAAATGCTAACAACATAGACATTATCCTCACTAGCACATTAAACACCATTGCCCACATCTGGTTAACAAAGGTTATAGAAAAAGCACCACTGTATAATAAATATACTCACAGCCTCAAGAGAACAGCCTGCAATCTGGAATAAAATGGAGGTATTCAGAATTGCATATAAAGACAGTATGCTTATATACAGACAGGCGCTAAATGCTACTAGAGCTGACCACCTGAGAAAACTCATAGAAAACAACAAAAACAATCCCAGGTTCCTTTTTAGCACAGTAGCTAAATTAACAAATCAGGTATCTGAAAAATGTATTCCATCACAGTTTAAAAGTGAGGACTTCATGAATTTCTTCACTGAAAAAATGTGAAGTATTCAAGTCTCTTCTGAATATTATGAACTCCTCACTATTTTTAGGTCACATCCCTAAACCCCTCAAGTTGGCAGTTATTAAGCCCATTATTAAGAACCTAATTTGGATCCAAACACACTAACAGATTACAGACCAATTTCAAATCTCCCATTTATATCTAAGATTTCAAAAAAGATTGTGTCTGCCCGATTATGTTCCTACTTACAAGAGAACAATATCTTTGAAGAGTTTTGAGGCTTCGAGTCTCTGGCCAAAGCATGTTGGAGGCATCTTTCGATCAAGACTGCATTCTTGTTGGCCATTTGCTCTTTTAAGAGAGTAGGAGATCTACAGGCCCTTTCTGTGGCCCTGTCAGGGATCCACCTGCCACGCCCCCTCTGTGGTTCTCTCTCAGCCGCTCCTGGCGCTACTCACCGACACCTGTCACTCGTTAACGGTTCCCCCCTATATAAGCTCACGTTCTGACCCCACTGGCTGTCGGATCTACATGATTGTTACAATGATCTTCAGGACTCCGTACCCCCAGAATTCCCCGCTGGTTCCTGCTCCTGGTTTCCACTCTAAGGATTCTACTCACTATCAGCATTATACCTGCTTTACGGACTCTCCCCGCGTTACGGATCCTACCCACTTTACGGATTATCCCCGCTTCATGATCCAACACGGTTTACAGAGTATCCCCACGTTTCAGATCCTACCCTTCTTCCTGAAGTTTACTCCAGGTATGGCTAGTGCCTTTTTGTGCCCCAAGGTGCCCTTAGTCATCCCATGACCTGTAAGTTTACAAGCATTCTATCCTCCTCCTTCTCAGGCCCCAGACCATGAGAAATTGGAACGGCTGTGCTTCCTTCTCCCTTACAAAAGCTGGTGCTCTCTCAATTCATGTGCCATTTATACTTAGACTCCTTAGACGTCTCTGCTATGGGACAATGTCTGTTGTGAAAAGTGCTATAGAAATAAACTTGACTTGACCTTAAAGATGATCAACAACAGAAACAATGTCATTACAGTTATTGTTAAATTAGAAATTTGTTTCAAATGAAATTCCTGTTAGGAGGCTCCATATGAACAAACCATGAACTAATATAATTAGCATTATTGGTGCAGTAACCATGAAAGGCCACTAGACTGAGAAATCAGATCAGTGATGCAGTAGACTGCAGATTACTGTCACTTTTGTTTAAGGCATGAAAATGAATAATGTTTAATAGTTTATTGCCATTAGATGATTGATAATGTAAGTTATCAGAGAATAGACTCAGTTCTAATGTGCTAAAGACATATGAAACTTCCTCAATTCTGTGGTTAAGGCCATGCTGCTAAATTGGCTCTTCCTGTGTGAACTGTGAGTGTGAATGTGATCTATAGAGTGTTTATTATGATCAGACGTGGTGAAGCAGTTGGTCAGTGTGTGTTCAGCTCTAATACAGTCTTTGGATTAATGTGTGGGTTCTGGTCCTTAGTAAGAATGAGGGTGTGTTTTCTTCTCCTCCTCATACAGCTTCATATCACTGAAGGTGAGTCTGCTGTTCCATCTCTCTTCTTTTAAATATAAATAGAGTGGAATCTCGATACTCGCGACCTTGACACCCACGACCTCGGAAGTTTGCGACTTTTCATTTGGAACTGAACTAATCTAATCGGAAAATCTGGTAGTTCGAGTTTGTACTAATAAATTGTTAAGGCCTTTAACACATAAAGTCATGCAGTAAACTTCCTCATGATACAGGAATGTAAGATGAACACTAAACATTAGAAGAGATTTGGTGAGTTTTGGAGTTTTTCTGTTTTTCTGTTTTCTGCCATCAAACCAAATATAAACATAAACATGAGAAAATGTTCATCATGTTCATTCACTTCACTACAGTTTCTTCTCATGTGCTTTTATTTACTGTTACTTGTCATGGTTCTTGTTATGAAAAATCCAGAATATTTATTTATATGTGATTAACAGAGCAAAAAACTTACATACTTTAGTACCAGATCACTTAATGATCTACACACATCAGTAATCTGCAAGTAGTCACTTAGACCTGATTGACAGACCAGATAGCAACTTACACACCTGAGTAACAAACCAACAGTCACTTCCACCTTTGAAACTAATTAGATAACAACATACACATCCCATTAACATCAGATAGTGAACTAAAGACCTGCATAACAAAAGATTTAGCAACTTACACACCTGAGTAACAGACCAGAGAATCAGGTGCATGACACATAAACATTTGTAAGAGTCCAGATAAAAAGCCAAACAATATATTTATCTACAGTGTGTATGTAATGGTATGAAAATTTACTTTGACTGAACAAATATATAAATGTAGAGATTTAGAAATCCTCCCTACAAACATTTAGATGAAAATACTTTGCCAAAGTTGGTAGTTGGAGACTAACATCTTTATTGGAGAGTTGTTAGTAGTTCATTTTATCCTTGTGGTCCAGTTGATCTCAGAGCAGTTGGACAGGATATAGGTGTGGTGACTGGACAGGCCATTTCATGATAGATATCACTCCAGATGAACGTATGACGTATGATTTGTATTGTATAGTGAAGTTGGTTGCAAAAAGCATTGAAGTTTGGACCCAACAACACAAACCAATAAGCTTTCCCCTCCATGTTTGGCTGTGGGTGTAAAGCAGCCTGCTAACATCTTCAACCCTGTTCTCTATCTTCTTCTATTAGAACCAAAGATGTCAAATTTTAACTCATCTGTTCACAGAACTTTCTTACAGTCGTTCACAGTCCAATTGTTGTGTGTTTTTGTCTTTTAACTATTTTGATGCATAGAAACAAATGGAACATGTGTCTCAATTAATAAATAGTGTTTATCATGTGATAAAACATATGAAAGATGATGTAAATGGTGTGGTGGAAGTGTGTGTGTGTGTGTGTGTGTGTGTGTGTGTGTGTGTGTGTGTATGTGGTACTAAGAGTAAATTATTAAATACACTCTTCACAATTTCATCTTCAGTTACATTCCTACTTTAGTGAGTTTAGGAGGTACAGGTTGTCTGTAGTTCTGTAGAGTTGCTGCAGATGGTGAACTGCTCATTAACAGATCATTAACTGGTGTGTTCCTACAGGCTGCAGACTGGAAGGAAATAGAACGACGACAAAACAGATCACTGCATACACAGGAGACTCAGTACTGCTGCCCTGCTCCTGCACTGACCTCCACACCAAACCTCAGAGCTTTAGATGGGAGAAATACATATGGTATACATTTTTTATATGGGAAAAGATATCTCCTGAGAGTGAACAGTACAAAAACAGATTTCAGCTGGTTAATGATCAGAGTTCAGGAAATCTCTCTCTGCTCATATCACACCTGACTGTAGAGGATGATGGAGATTACAGGTGTAACACAGAGAGTGAATACAGATACACCAGACTCAGTGTTAAAGGTAAATAACTCATTTTTATTCACAATTTTACAAGTGTCTTGCCCTCAATACCATTAAGGACATCAATCTCACAGTAAGAAGTAAAACAACATCTTGTATGAGATCTTTGGGGAATTATCTCTAAAGTCTCTCCAAAAAATATTTTACATATTTTTTACTATTGCTGTATAATCAAATATCATTCAGTGTTTATACTGTATATTCATGGAAAATAAATCAAATGTCAAAATCACATCTACAAAGGTTTAGTTTTATGTTCTGCCCCTCATCTGTATTTCTGATTATGATTATATATTATTTGTGTTTGTGTTCTGACCCACATTCACATCTGATTATGATTCCTGGATTAGTTTCTAATGGATTAAATATTTCTTTCCTTGCAGAGGCTCCAAAAAGACCTTCACCATCCACAACAGCAATCCAAACTACTGCTGAACCAGGTACTAAACACCACTGTAACAGAAAGCATGTTTCTTTTTGGTGTTGGTTTCTGCTTCACCTTAGAGCAAATCTCAAAAACTACACTTTTTGTCCTTTACTTTTTGTTCCAGATGCAACACCAGGCCTGGTGACCAAAGTCTACACAAATCCACAGTCTAAAACATCTGAACTAAGTAATAATCTATTCACTATTATCTTTATTAGGAGGTTAAATATTCACATACTTCATACTTTATGTAAATTCCTGAGTTCATTCAATATATATGTATTTTGTTGTATGTGTTTCAAATATGACCTCCAGTGAACTTGGAAAAGTTTTTATTTTTCCAAATCCTCTCTTAATGCATATATTGCACTCACTTAAAACCATTCGAACAAACATATCATGCATTAAGTAGTTATCATTTAAGTCCACTTGTATTTTTCCAGGGTAGAACCTAATTTGAACGTGCAAATAATTTTACAAGTTTTCCAGTCGCTAAGAAAACGATTGCATCCTCGTGTGTAACATAAAGTGAAGTTAATATTGTAGTTTAATAAATCGAGGCAGAATAAAAATGCATTGAGGGAAAATATTTTCAATTTATTGTAATTTTATTTCTATAATGATTTTAACAATGGACAGTGTCCCAAAGCAGCGTTGTAGAAATAAATTGATTTCTATACTCTAAACTTCTGTACCTCACTCTGTGTTACTGTTGTTACTGTTCAGATTCAAAACAGATCATCATCAGCTGTGGTGCTGTTGTGGTTCTGCTGCTGCTGATTGTTGGAGGAGTCATGTACTGGAAACACAGAGGTACACACACACACACACACACACACACACACACACACACACACACACACACACACACATGCATTTACTGTGTCTGGTTTCATTCTATAGGACAGAGAGAGAACAGATGGGTGAAGGACAAACAGGACAGTAGACGCAGAAGAAGCAGGTGAATACATACTTTTATCAGTTTTTACTCACGGTAATGAATTTGTATGTAACAAGAGTTAAGTTTGCTGTGTGTGTGTGTGTGTGTGTGTGTGTGTGTGTGTGTGTGTGTGTGTTTCCAATTCCTGTAGGATGATCTGACTCGACTGTAGTCCACAAGAAAACTCCAAAATCAGCACTCCCTCTAGTGGAAACAGGAGATACTACAGTATATGCCAGCATCAAAACTAACTAACTATCTAACACACACACACACACCCACCCACAC
The DNA here is from genome assembly GCF_014805685.1 of Silurus meridionalis. NCBI lineage: Eukaryota > Metazoa > Chordata > Actinopteri > Siluriformes > Siluridae > Silurus > Silurus meridionalis. Next base: position 25,772,299 of record NC_060901.1, read on the forward strand.
ACACACACACACACACACACACAATTTTTATATTTTAGTTACTGTGTGTCTACACATGTATACAATCTAACATATAAAAATTATATTTTTTAATCACCGTTTTTATTTGCTTTAAAAATTAAAAAAAAAATTGGGCAAGGCAAGCAGCAGTTTCAATTTACATGGATTACAAGAATTGAAATATTTTTAATACAGTCAAGAATATATACCCAAGGTTAGCATGCATGGCCCTTTTTCTGCTTGATTTGACCTCACCACCTCACCAGTTCAGGGCTTCAAATTAGTGGCTTCATTTAAACACTTGGGGTCACAGCACAACCTTACCAAATCAAGAGGTTAATTGGTTTTTGCACAACTTCTCTTCCATCTAATCCAATCTAAATTTAAAGCACATCTAGTGCCTTGTATTGACCTTTTTAAAATAATGGATTTGTTAAAAAGATACTTACAAACCTTCAAGACCTCTTTTTTTAATCCATTTTGGGTACAGGAATTTCTAACCTTCCTTTTCGCACTGTCATTCCAGCAATATCTTATATGTACGGCATGTAAGCGAGAAGCGAGACTTTTAATCGGAAGGTTAATTTTATAACTCAAATAACAGAAAATGAAGGGACGCTACAGGTTTCACTCATGTCAACCAAAAACATGGATCTAATCCTAAAGCAGGTACTAAAGAATAGATATTTGTTTATTTTAAAATATCTCTCCAATTTAAACTTCCACTCTTCCTGCTTGGCTCAGTTTAACTTACTTCAGCTCAGGGAAAAGGCTTAAACATAAGGCTGGGGTTAACCATACATGTGTTCACCATCACCCAGTACCCCCTTCTTGTAACTACACTTACAGATTCATACTCTGAGCTCTTTCTGCACTTTTTGCTCTTTTGTGCGATATCCTGATGATGGTGGTCAGGGTTTTCGCCACACTTTGATATGTGACGCAACTCAAAGTGTTTATGCAGAGTCTGTAAAAGTGGCTCAAAAACACGAAGTAAAACCAAATAAGCACATGTTCGCTTCTATTTTTATATTTTTATATATATTTTTTTTTATATCAGCACAACCACATGTCTGTGAAGGCATCCTAGGTCATAAAAAATAATCAGTGCTTAAATGGTTCTGATAGAAGAGTATCTGCAAGAGTGAAAGGGAAAGTTTATAGGACTGTGGTGAGACCTGCGATGTTGTATGGTTTAGAGACAGTGGCATTGAGTAAAAGACAGGAGGTGGAGCTGGAGGTAGCAGAGCTGAAGATGTTGAGATTTTCATTGGGAGTGATACCATGTAGGATGTTTTGGAGACAAGGTGAGGGTGGTGAGATTGAGAGGGTTTGGACATGTGCAGAGGAGGTACATTGGGTATATCAGTAGGAGAATGCTGAGGATGGAGCCACCAGGAAAGAGGAAAAGAGGAAGGGCAAGGAGGAGGTTTATGGATGTGGTGAGGGAAGACATGCAGGTAGTTGGTTTGAAAGAGGCAGATGTAGAGGACAGGAGGGCATGGAAATGGATGATCTGCTGTGGCGCCCCCTAATGGGAGCAGCCGAAAGAATAAGAAGAAGTGCTTAAGTGCATATAATTTGATCCCTTATATGTTTTAAAGTATTTATTCAATAGAAAATACAATGTGTATTTTGATGACGTTCAATGTAATTTAGTTTAAATATTTATTAGATTACTGTATTGTTGATCATAACAAGACTATTACACATTTTTAACAAAACGTGTGCATGTCGTGTTTAAAGTTTATACAATATGCGACTATTAAGTTAATTTGATGACGGCATATTCATGTGCTTTCCTTAGTGCTGACTAATTTGGGTATTTGAGTCGTGTAGACCACAGTGGTGTACATGACATCATCCTGCAAAGAGAAAACAAACATACACACATTTCAGTCTAGAGCTGAAAAGGGCATGAAATCTTACTAATATAGAATGTTAAATATAATTAGCGAAGAATTTAGCAAATTAAACTAATGACCTATTTTTTAATAAGTGATAAAATGAAGGTGGACGACGTGTTTTAGCATGTGTTATTATTAGGTATTAATTATGCGGTAACGAAAGTTCGGTTTAACGGCACAGATTTTTATTAAGTGCATTTTGTTTAACGTTTTTAATTTTATTAAAAAGTATAAAAAAATAAACACAAAAGAGGCGAAATTACAACAATCAACCCAACATACATTAATTCACAAGTCCTTTCTTTGCTCAAATATAAATAAAATAAATAAACCCCCGAAAAATAATTTTTAACCACGAAACATTTGTTTTTACTGATGCGCCAAGCACACATCCGGCAATTAAAATCACCCGTGTGGAAACAAAACAAAAGATTCACGTATTTTAAAACACCACAATAACTTTAAAACATGAGTATTTTGTCCTCATGCTCTATGTTGAGTTTGGTTTCACTAATAATAAACATATGTTTGCACAAAGCATCCGTACTTGTTCATGCCCTTGTTGCTTATTAAAAATTTTAGGGTACAGATATAAACGTGCGATTAAGTTGCGATTAATCATGAGTTCAATGCGATTAATCCCGATTAAATATGTTCTTCAATTGAACGCCCTAATTATTATATCCATTCAGTAAAGGAGCTTTAAAGTGATACTTCTTTGAGCAAGAACATCTAAATATAAGCAAATATTGCATATTTATTTTAAAGTTTTCATTTATTTTACACATACGTATAATGAGTGAGAAACACCACTGTCTCTGCTGGAAAAAAAATATGCTCAGACCCTTTAGAGAGAATGAAAGCGATTTTATTGTTCTAATAGCGACCTCTAGTGGTGGGGGAGCTAATAAACGTCTAAAGGGATTTCAAAATGTGTATTTTGATTTACCTGCATCTCCTGCTTTTTCCTCTGTGCCTCCTCCTCATTCTTCTGACCTGCCAGTTCTTTACAGTTTGGTGTCAGTTGTTTTCTTGCTGCAAAATAAAACAAAACCGAGAAACATATATATATATATATATATATATATATATATATATACACACACACAATGCAGACTTCTCAGTAAACACATCATGTAAAGGTATATGTACCTCTGTAGCGCCACAAAATGACTCCTCCGAGGCTAAGCAAAAGCAGCACAACGGGAATGAGGATCATGAAGATCGATGGCTCTGCAGAAACAGGCTCGCCTAGGAATACACAAGGATACAAGGTGCTCATGGATTTTTGGTTCTGGCTGGTCAGAAGGTGTGAAGAAGGTGGTCAAAAGTAAAGCTAAGTAATGATAAAATTTCTGACAAGTATGACGTCCTTTGCTCAGTAACAGCAACAGCAATGACAATAATAATAATAATAATAATAATAATACTAATAATAATAATAATAATAATAATAATATTCATAATATTCATAATAATAATACATTTACCTTTAACACTGAGGTTGATGTCTGTGAACAAATCCTGACTAGTTGAACACCTGTACAATCCATCATCCTCAGCAGTTAGGTGTGATATGAGTAAAGAGAGATTTCCATTCTGAACATTGCTGAGTTGAAATCTAATTTCCAAAGTTGGTACATAAACCCAATTACTATTGAGCTTGTGATTTTTTTTCCAGGTTACTTTTTGAGATTGGGACTGGGGGTCAGTGCAAGAGCAGGGCAGCAGTACTGTATCACCTACATGTGCACTGATGTTAAATATTTTTTTGTTGTTGTTTAGGTTGCAGCCTGCGGAAACATACAGTCATACAGTATATTAAACTGATATTAACTGTGAATAGGTAAATTTGTGTCTTAAAAACTTTCTTTCAGCTTCTTCCATTAGGGGTCGCCACAGCGGACCATCCGCACGTTTGATTTGGCACATGTTTTTATGCTGGATGCCCTTCCTAACACAACCCTCCCCATTTATCCGAGCTTGGGACCGGCACTAAGGCTTGTGCAACCCTAATGGCTGGGGTTGGTTCCCTGACCGGGCCGCAGCGCTGAGAGCGCCGCATCCTAACCACTAGACCACCAGGGAATAGGTCAATTTGTGTAAAAAAAAAAAAAAAAAGAAAGAACACAATTCCCACTATATCAATGTAAATTTGTAAAAAACGAATACAAAATAGGATGAGTACTCAAGATGCATATACACACACTTTTCTCCCTCTCAAAAAAGTTCTAACACATCAAGTATTAACAGCTTGAGCTCGACGGTTGGATCGGACCACATGGACCAGCCTTCCCACGTGCATCAATGATCCTCAACCGCCCATGACCCTGTCGGCGGTTCACCACCGTTCCTTCCTTGGAGCAATTTTGATAAATTCTGAGCACTGCACACCAGGAACATCCCACAAGAGCTGCAGTTTTGGAGATGCTCTGACACAGATGTGTAGACATCACAATTTCTCGGGTAGTAACGCGTTACTGTAAAGCAGTTACTTTTGACAGTAACTAATACTGTAACGCGTTACTTTTAAAAAATTAAGTAAAAATAAACTCCGTTACTGTATGGTGCGTTTGTGCGTTAATTTTATAAATGAATGAATTTGGGCTGAAGTGTAGACTACAGTCTGACCTGTTTACAGCAGCGTCGCATTGTAGGATTGGTGGATGAACCACTGTAAACACGAAGAAGACGCACTGTGGGCATGTCTCCGTTTATTCAGGTCTGTGCGGCAGTAATGGCGAGTCGAGGCGAGAGCAAGACGAGTTTCTCAAAGTGGAAATATGCTCATTATTTCACTTTAGTTGAGTATAAAGACAAAAACTTTTTAGTCAAATGTAAGTTGTGTCTTTCTGGTTCGAAGCTCGTATCTACTGCGATAAACAACAACTCCAATCTGTCGAAGCTCCTCCAGAAACTCCATGCCTCGACGAAGCTAGAAGCTATCTTTTTTCAACACAACAGCAGAAGCCACTTTAGTTTTTGATTGTGAATATATTATTCAGCTTGTTTTGTTCTTTATTTCAGAAATCCTTGTGATATATTCAGTTTGTGCTGGTCTGACTTGTGTTTAAGTCAGTTTTGTGTTTGTAGACCATAACGCATAAAAGGGCATTCATGGGAACATTAAAGGACGTTCTTTAAAAAAGTAACTAAAAAGTTACTTTAACAGTAACGCATTACTTTTTGGTGTAAATAATAAACAAAGTCATTGAGTTTTTGAATGAAGTAACGAGTAACTGTAACTAGTTACTATTTCTTAGTAACTAGCACAACACTGGTCACAATGTTATGCCTGGTATAGAGAGTGGATATAAAAGTCTATGAAATTGCAGGTTTTTAAAAATAAAGACATCAAAAAGAAAAATTCAATAATTGGGGCGCTAACTGTCCTAAAAGGTAACCAGTCAAAAAATTGTCTGTAAGTTAATAGCATACACCAGCCATCAATTAAAGTGTTCCTTCTCTGAATCGTTAAATAGACCACAAATTATTTTCTACAAGTAAGCAAATATATATAGCGCCTTTATTAGTAGTATTTTTAAATGTAGGACTCACCTTTAGTGACAGGAAGCATGACGAGAAGAAGAGAAAACCCCAGCAACATTCTCGTCTACAACGACAAATCTACTTACTAGATACTGGTCTCTCTGAGAACTCTCCTGAGTTTATCTCCACCAAACACGCTGTAATGCCCCGAAACAGAATAACTCTTTTGTATTTAAGGTTTTCAGCTAAAGCATGAGGAAAAAAAAACACTTAAAGTGGTGCAGCATCTGATTTCTTGAGAATGTGTACTTCTTCCTCTTTCGGTGTTGAGATCACACCTCAAAATCACAAAAATCGCAAAATCGCAAAATCAGACCTCAAAATGCATGAAACGATTGCAAAAGACACTCGTCTGGGCTCATGGTGGTGGTGGTGGTGGTGTCTACTGAATAGACATAAAAGGGGCTTGTAGTGCACATATGGTTAGTGGAGATTTCAATGGATTTGACATTTAAGGGGAAGTGAGCAAGTGGTGAGATATGAAGAACAGGTCATGAACAAAGACCATGTTCCTTATTTTGAATGACATTCAAAAAAACATTTGTAGTAATTCTTACGCCATGACTTGGTGTATATTTTGGGAAATAGAACATTGTATCACACCACTGATGCTGAGCCACAAAGATTTCCGAGTAGATTTTACAGTCACCATGACGACGCAAAATGAAGGGAAGTGACGTGACATTAAGGGGAGGAGGGGAGCTTTGTTCTCCACACCATACACCATAAAGCAAGTGGGTGGCACTTTGGAGCAAGAAGGCAGAACAAAATCCTTAACCAAGCAGGAAAGCAGAGTGCCATCTTTCATTATGAAGCCACTGCTCCACCAGCCACAAGTCTCCTTTCACTTGAGCCCACAAACATCATCTCTAGCAGAGTTATCCTCATAAAATGACCTGTTTTTTTCAGTGCATTTCGGTTTTCCTTTGGATTTCAAATGGAGGCCACTTGTGTGTTTTTGTCAGGAAAAGAAAACGCAAAAGTATAAACGGTTCATGAAAAAGAACAACTTTTTTTGAAATGTTCTTGCAGACATTTTCTCATGGTGACCAGCTGTTTTTGAAATGTTAGTCTTGAAAAAACGGCTTATCCGTATAACTGCGACCAAATCGATTGAAAAAACAGAACAGCAAAAATCAAGTCACAGTCATGTCTTTTGATGTTGTTTGAGTTGATTAAGACACAATCAGGACTAGCTGAGCGAAAGACCAGTATTAGCAGTGTCAATGATGACAAATAGCAAAGATGGATTCAAGGCCATGTCATAAGTTGTTTGAGACAAGACCAGGACTAGCCGAGACAAAAACCAAATCTAGCTGAGTCAAAGACCAGGACTAGCTGAGTCAAAAAACAGAACTAGCCGAGACAAAAAAAAATCTAGCCGAGGCAAAGACCAGGAATTAGCTGATCCAAAGACCAGGACTAGCAGAGTAAAAGAAAAGAACTAGCAAAGATGAATTAAATTCCATATTTTAATGACGTGAAGACAAAATCAAAACTGAATCAAACAATAATCAGACTTAAATCAGACATTACCAGGACTCCCCTTAAACCTCTACACAGCAAGAACATCACTGTCAAGCTGCATGTTACTCCTACTGCCTGGTGAGATCAGGCATGTTCAGAATAAAAAAAGATAGCTATTAAATCTACATGTTTTGTCGTTGGTGCAGTTTGCTACAGATGCAGTTTGCAAGCTCTGACTAGGAACCTGCAATGCTAATTTTGAAAGCCTCGCGGCAGATTTTGACCAACAGGTAATGTGACAGCTGAAATATGATTGGATAGAAACTCTAACCTAAACATACACTACAGGAAGCAGTGCAAGCAAGAGAAACACTATGAAATGAAGAAAATAGACTGTTGGGAATAAGTGAATACATATTCATGGATTTAGTGATTCTGGTAGTGTTTTGGCCCTGATGGCCTGCCACAGCATTTCAATAATCTACAATGATATCCTAAGCAGGACAGGGAGGCAGAGTGACATTCATGGGAGGACAAAAAAACCAAGGGAGGAAAAGATGAGGCAATCGATGTAGTGCAAGGTGAGTTTAAATAGAAGTATTCATAAATGTAAAAAAACCAACATTACAAAAGAGCGGCAATTTCACTACCTGACCTGCACCACAACCTCTATTTTGTACAATGCACGCCATCAAATTCACCAAAATAAAATATATATATCATGACCAGATTTTACAACAATACACCCAGAACTTAACATTTGCAATATGCTCACACTGTGTGTTATCCAAAGATCTCCAAACACCAACAGAACACAGCGTGATGTCAGTCGATTACAAAATATGAGTAATAATTCCTTTTTATTTGTTACACATCAAACCCACACAGTGCTCACTGCTGCAAAAAATAACCACCCGGTTCTTTTTCTAGTATTATTATGAAATTATTTGAAATAAAAAATTAATAGTAAATGGTTATACTTAGGCGTGACTAAGTTTCAGCTGAAAAGAATCAGTGCGGGTGAGCAATAATCAGCATCAGCATATTTTTTACTACAAGAGATACTTAAATGACATGTAATGCACATATTTGCAATAGTGAAGTCCCTGTTTAAGTTGAACAAACACCCATTATAAAAATGTTCTAACACAAAATCTGTCATTTGCTGGTCAGCAATTATTATTGTGACTATCAGAATTGATAGGTCAACAAATCACAGTCATGTTATTTAATTTTATGACAGTATAAGAAAGCAAAATTATTATACACATTTATAATATACATTTGGAATATACTGTATGTTCTATGTAATATAATTCCCAATCCCAATATATTTCCGATTGTGTCATAAATGTTTTGATTTAGGGTAAAATATATGGCTCAGTTTTTGTTTTTTACTTGAATATTACTTGAAATCTGCATTTAGGATATACAGTATATCCCATAAATATCTTAGGGTAAAAGTGTTGAACATGAATTAATCCTACAGGTTGTAGAGTTGAGTCAAAATCTATAGAAGGATAAACTAGACCAACCCCAAATCTTGAGGTATTGGGATCTTGATTTGAATATAAATTAATAGTCAGGTGCTCTTCACTTGACGTAAAACTTGGATGGATTCTGGACCCTTAGTTTAATGGAAAGGGTTCTGAACATCATGATTGAAAATCTTGAACTGGGGCTCTAGCATTGAATTGAAATCAAGTGCTATGAGTTCTGGTTTCAACCCACATCCTAGAACTACAAGTTCTTGACTTGGCTCAGATGGGTATTCATCAAGTTGAAATCTTAAAATCAAAATCTTTATTTGTCTTGAAAATTAAAGCTATGGATTCTGGGCTCCTCTCAAAGTCTCAAAGTTATGAATTAAACTATTTTAAATGGGGGTTCTGACTTTGTTTGAAATCTAAAGCTCCAGGGACATGAAATCCAGGAAATCTAGACCTATGGAATTTGGACCAATTCCTAGCACTACAAAGTTCTGAACTTAAATAAACTATAAATCAAGATCTATGAGTTCTTCAGGGCTCCACTTTAAGTTTTAAGGCAGTAGTTCTAAACATAGCTTAATATACTGAACTGGGGAATTTGGCTTTGTTTTGAATTCTAGAGAGTTTTTGAGTGGAATGTTAATCAAGAGCTAGGGACTCATTACTGAGCTGAAAACGGAGCTAGGATTGCTGGGCTCCACTCAAAGCTTTATAGTCCTGAACATGACTCAAAATCTTGAATTAGGGGTTCTAGACGTGACCAGATGTTTTTATCTATTGTACTGCTATTTAGATTGTACTCTTTCTCTCCTTCTTAAAGTCAAAAAGAATGAAAAAGTCCAAACCAGAACAACAATTTATGTTTTGTGAAAACACAGAACAATAAACAATGCATACAGTATATATATAAGATTGGAGCTTGATAATGAACCACTATTCTTTTGTTTGAGGCTTATTGTTCAATATTCACACGTCCATCTCCATCAGCTGTGTAGTAGTGAACTCGGGAAGTACCTGACAGAGATGAGAGAAAAGTGGTTAGAACCTCCACAGACATGTTAAGCTTGAACGTTAATGTGTGTGTTATTGTGTGTGTACCTTTTTTTCGGGTGGTGCAATAAACCCAAGCCACAATAATGTGCAGAAAGATCACAGTTATCATGGCAAAGGGGATGAAGGGAAGAGACTCTGGAGAGACTACAAAAATTATTTTGTATTATTTTTTCTATGATAATGCATTACAAAAAAAATTTTTTCAAGACAAAGATAATTTAATAAATTTTTTTATAAGAATAATCATTAATAGAGTGCCATGATAACCACTAATTAGGCTAATTTTCCTACAGCAGCTGTCATGTACTGTATATTAATTGTTGTGTGTGCACACTGAAAACACACAGCAAGATTCGGCGATTGGTGAACAACAAAGCGAGGGCAAAACTGTGAACAAGAAACATGAAAATGAAACCTTATGATCTACTTAGCAAGGTAAAGTCTGACTGATGAGCCTGCCATCCCATTCCTTGTGTTTAATGAAGGAGGCAAAGCCAAGCTCCAGCCTGAAGCCGACTGGATGGAACCCCAACCCACGCTTCACACCATGCTTGCACCTGACACAGAAGGGCTGACATCCCAAGCAACATTTCATGTCAGGCTTCAGCCCGAGGCCGATTATGGGGGTCTTCTAAGCCTTCCATGTGTATCAGCATGCATCGTCCATCCCAAGGAGGCAGTAAGGGGGGACCTCCTGCTAAACTCAAGCCAGCAACCCAATAAGGTTGCCCCTTCTACCAAATCCAAACCAAAGGCACATGAGGGGGTCTCTCCCAGTCCAAAACAGGGACCTCCCAGGAGGCTCCTCTAGCCAGTTGCAATCCAGGGGCCTACCGGGAAACCCCTCCAACGAGGTTCAAGCCAGCAACCCATGAGGCTAATGCTTCATCCCACGTTCTGTCCGTGCAAAGGGCCACGCCAGGGACTTCACCCACAATCCGCTCAATTCAGGGAGTCATGACAAGGCCTCTCGTAATGACCTGCTTAAGCCAGGGTGCCATGCCAGGGCCTCCCTCCACAACCTGCTCAATGCAAGAGGGTGATAGTAGGGCCTTCCTCATGATCCATTTAAGACAGGGGGTGATGGGATGGCACAACCTCCTTCCACAAACTGCTCAAGCCAGGGAGTGATGGCCTTTCCACCCTCACATTATGCTCAAATCAGAGTCTTGCGGTACAGCCTCAATCCAACAACTTGTCTTCAGCCTGTTAGAGTACCACAACAAAGGCAATATCTGGCTGGTTTTTTTTTTTTTCAAATAAACTTACCTGCAATTGCATCCACTCTCATTGTTGGGTATTTTCAGTGTGCACATACAACAACTAATACAAGTGACAGTCAGACACTGCCAAATGTTTTATTTTATTTATCCCACAACTCCATTTATTACAATTGGAGAACGCTGGATCATACTCTGTTTCATCTACTTATACAGTAGATACTTTTAATGTTGTAGAATGTACCTTTCAATTCATAAACAGTTCCTCAGCAGCGCTGTAAATTTTAAAACAAAAGTACAGCTTCTCATATTACTAATTACAAATGACAGAAATCTGTAAAGCAGTGTTTCTTGAAAGTCTTTCCTGTGATAGAAAACTTCACATTTTTCATTGCAAAGTCTCAAATAAGCTACAAATGCGTATTTAAACAAATGCATTGCTATAAACCTGTAGCTTGCATCAACACTTCTGACCAATCAGAATCCCACATTTCAAGAACACAGGTACTAATACAGTGTGTGTTGTTTACCTTTAACAACAAGCTTTACATCTGTGTAGCGATGTTTTCCAAGGTCACATCTGTAAACTCCTTCGTCCTCTTTAATCAGGCCTGATATGAGTAGAGAGAGATTTCCTGGAGACTGTTCATTAGCCACCTGAAATCTGTGTCCATCAGTGGACATATCACTCCAAACTTTCATCATACTGTATTTCCTCCACTTGAATTGCTTAGGCTTGGTGTGTAGGTCAGTGGAGTGGCACGGCAGCAGAATTGAGCCTCCTGTGTGTGCAGTGATGGTTAAATCCTGGCTGCTTTCACTCTTTCCTGAACAAACACATAGTATTCATTTTTTTGTGTGATGTGGCTTGGCACAGCACAACCTTCCCAAACAAGCAAGGGTGGGTGGGTGGGTGGGTAGGTAGGTAGGTAGGTAGGTAGGTAGGTAGTAAGTTATTTGCCTCAGATCTTGAGGTTTTTCTCTGATTCCTCCCAGATAAATTCTAGTATGTGTATTGGCTACAAATCCTGGAAATCTACCTCAGGTTCACCTTGCTTATTAGATCTGGATCCACCCCAGGAACACTATGTGGAAATCTGGACTACATCCTAGCTATTACATTTTAGGACATTACACCTAAAGTCACCAATCCACTCACAAATGAGAGGAAACTAAAGGAAACCTATACAGACTCCCAAGCAGACAGTAACCCAACCTCAGGACTAACTCTTGGAGCTATCAGATGGCAGTGGCAGTACAAAAACATAGGCTTAAGCACAAAATAATTGAAAAATAATTACCTTGAACAGTGAGATAGATGTATGTGTAATTCTCAGCTGTAACCTCACACCTGTAAAGTCCCTCATCTCCTACGGTCAGGTTGGATACGAGTAAAGAGAAATTTCCTGAAGAGACACCGTTCAACAGCTGTACTCTTTTCCCATTAATGTCATCCCACATGTTTTTGTGCTCATTTAGTTTCTTCCAGCGGAAACTCTGAGTTGTGATAACATCAGTACAGTAGCAAGGCAATAGTACCGCATCAGATATATTTGCTTTAATTTCAAAGCTGTGTCCATGGTTTGCTAGAATGCAGGCTGCAACAATAAATACAGGTAATTAATAAAAAAAACTTCTTCATATTCAACAAATATTCCACACCGTTATGCAGAATTAATGAATGATTCCGGGTCATGTATGAGTGGCCATGTTACAGAGAAACCACTAATGGTAGTTTGATGTACCTTCATGTGTCAGAATGCATAAAGTTACAGGTTTATGTCTCACCTTTGAAAGCATTGACACCAGAGAATTCTTGAGAATGCTCAATAACATCTCCATTTAGGTTTTTTTTTTGGAAATGCACTGAACTTAAAGAAGTTTGCAGTTAGGCAGGTTTAAGTACAGTATTTATGTGCATGTGTGACCCCATATTGATAAAATAGCATTGATTGCAGCTTGTGCAAGACCCAGAATTTGTTTGGGGATTTCCTGGATGTTTAGATGTCACCAGTTGTTGTGGTTGTGTGGGTGGAATTTCTGGTAGGAAAAAGGGTACACACCAAATCTCTCAGTAAAAAAAAGCCTAGTACACACTATCAAGAAGAAGAAGGAATGGCCATCAGGTAGGTGGTCCACATCTTCCAATATTATCTGATGGGACTCCCTTTCACTCGCTGCCCCATTTTCATTCTGCATCAATGCCTGGAGCAGATGTAAAGGATGCCAACTCGCAGATCCCTCATTGGTATTTAACACTTATCACTTGTGGCTTATTGTGGACATTATGTTTATTTCTGATTCTTTGTGTAACTGACACAAATAATCTAATCATCTAAAGTTACAAAAGATGTTACAAGATGCAAATTCTCTTTGGGATGTTGTCTTTAGTTCTCACAGTTTAAATACCAAGGGTGATAAGTGGGCAAAGTAAAGGAGAGTGTATTAGAGAAGTGAAGAAAGAGTGCAGGCAGGGTAAAGACCAGTGGCAAGACTGATTTGGGAAAAAAGGGTACCTGCAAGAGTGATAGGACTGTGGTGAGACCTGCTAGGTTGTATGGTTTGGAGACAGTGGCGTTGACTAAAAGACAGGAGGCGAAGCTGGAGGTATCAGAGTTGAAGATTTTCATTTGACACTATCACCATTCTTATAAACAGTTTTATATCAAATGCTCAATGCAAAACACTCCACTGCTCCATTATCTCATTTCAAGGAAGCCCCAGGATTGCCAACTCCTAGGTCCAAAAATACCCCCTTCAATGGATGCAAAACGTCAGTCAGTATTTTTCCTTGCCAATACAAAATAACTGTGACAAAGGCAACTATTTGAACTTTACCTGATCCTCAATTTGGTTTGTTTTTTTTGGACAATGGCGTAATGTAAATGAAAATATAAACATGAACCCTGAGTGAACATGAACTTTACATAGCATAAGCTGTACATGAAGATCAGTTCCACCTGCCTAAGTCATCCTCTACTAATTCAGATTATGGGGTTCTACGTTTGCACATATTTTGTTTCTTTGCTTGCTTACATTAAGCATTTACTGTACAAGTTAAGCTAGCTAAAAATTGAAAAATGGAAGCATATTGGACAGAAAGTATTAATATCCACCTGCGATTGCAGCTAAACAAATCAATGAACACTTTTGACAACTAAAAAAGTATTAGGTATTATTTTCTTATAGTATAGAGTCCACCATGTGTCAGATGCTTCCTCTGTTCAAATATGATATTAACCAGGGTTTACTCTACACTTGACTCATAAGTGTTCCTCATATTTGTAACCAGAAGTTCCCCACTCACCTTCAGCCACATGCAGTACCATGAAGAGAAGATACACGCTCTGTAACATTTCTGTTCAAGAAAGCCAACCTCACACCACACGCTGAAAACTATACAGCCATAAAGCATTCTTGGCAGATTTGAACTAAAACTGACCACCAGGAAGGAGATGTGAGTCACCCAGACACTTTTTTTCGGCTTCCTCATTTTTTATCCAGCAGGTCTACTATGTTGAAACACAGGGTTTTCAGAAATAGTCCTAGTTAGAAATCCTGTGCATATATACAGATTTTTTAATTTGATAGCCAATAGGAGGTTTAAAATACAATATACAGTAAAGGTTACATGGTACACTTTGTTTCTTTCTTCATTTTATTATACAATGCGCATGTAAATGTTTCAAGTGTTTATATGTTATTTAAAACAGATGAGTTCCAAATTTCCTGCCTGTAAATTTCTTTGCTAACTTCAATAGTTGCATTACCCTTCTTGATCTTGTTATGGTATAATCTTGAGGGCATGTCATAAAAGCAAGATCTCTCTGTAAGATTTTTGTTTGACTTATTAAAATCCCATATAGCTGTATTTTTTTAGCTCTTTACATCTTCATCGTATTTAATTTTTAGCACCAAGTCACACTTTATTTAGTGTATTAATTCATGTACCTTTAATTTGGGTACCTTTGGGCGCAAAAGGGTTGCAACCACTTCAGTTCAGGTTTTTCGGGTGGTACTCTGTACAAGAGCAGATTTGTGATTCGCTTGCTTGTAGCATTCGGTTTGACTGCTTTATCAAAGTCACTGCATTTAGTTTATTGGAGAATGTGGCTAAATGGAACTGGTACCAGATATGACCCTGCACCCCACCAGGCTTGGAGTATTGTCGGCATGATGAGAGAGTGTGGTGTTGGCATTTAGCCAAGGGACTGGGAGATTCTTGTCGCTTCCTAGTAGGAAATCAGCCACCGCCATGAATGGCGTACAGGTAATTGGTTTGCTTTTTGTTTTGCTCATGTGAGTAAAGAGGCCATTTGCTGTTTCATGGCCCCCATGTGCCAAAACAACGATTCAGGCCTGCAACAGGTTAGCGTGTGACTGGTGTGTAAGTGTGGTATTGATATTGGTATTGGTACACTGGCTGTTGTATTATCTCATGAGTTTTATGGACCATCAATTGAAGTTTGGTGCTCTATCCTATTATTTGTGTTGTGAAAAGGACCTGAGGTCAATTTAGGGACCTGATTTCCCAATTTTTCTTTTTGTTTGAAATAGTTTTTTGCATCTGACTGCACAGCTGGTTAACTGAGGTTTTACACCCTAGACATTGGTGTCATTTCAGTCCTGTCTATTGATTTAGGTTTTTTAATTTATTCAAATAATTTCAATATATTATATGTTTTTATTAGTTTATTTTTAATAAATAAATGCAATTGGTATCTTGCTTAAACTAACTTATGTGTTGATTGAAGTTATTATCTGTAGGGTTATTGTTAGCTGCCACAAAATTAATGTTGAGGAGGGTAAATTCACATACTGGGGTTATGGTAAATAAATGGGGCAATAGGAGGGAAACTTATATTAAGTTGAGAGACACACTTAGAACCCGGTGCTCCACCAGTAAGGGTTGTGGCGCTAAATATATATCAGAAATAGCTTTTTAAATGTAATATATAACTGAAGAGCCTTGTCAGTTAATATCAAAGGGATCAAAAAACTTATGAATATGTTTTTTGGAGGAAAATGAAAAATATCGCTTTTGGTACCTGGAGTGTGTGTGAACTTTGCAAAATCATTGAAGGTTTTCAATTTTAGATGAAAATTTATGGTAGATGCTTTTCTGAATGTTTTTGTAAATCATGTGTAAAAAAGACAAAATAATCGTAAAGTGAACTATCCAAATGGATACACAAATAAACTCTGACATCACAGACTTCCTTGATTTTTTTTATTTCATTTTTTTTTTTTTTTTTTTTTGAGGGTACAATTTTAAAATCACACCAAAAAAAATCTGCAAATTTAGAGGAAGCATAATTTTTTTTAAGAAAACTGTAACCTTATACGATTAAACGCATGACTGTCATGAGTTAAATCGTGATTAATTAAAACTTAATCGCATATTTTATCTGTTCAAAATGCACCTTAAATAAACACCTCTTAAATGTTTAATACTTTAATCAACATGGATTAACGTATGTTTATTATTAGTGAAACCGAACTAAATATAGAGCATAAAGACAAAATATTTGTGTAAATGCTTTAAAGTAATTATGGTGTTTTAAAGTACGTGGTTTATTTATGATTTTTTTTCGTATCCGAGTAACAAAAGGACGTCGTGAATAAATGGGGGTTGCGTTAAAACATTAATGCCGTTAAAATGAATTCGCGTTTAAGCGTTAATAGCAAATCGATTTTAATAGCCCTAATATATATACATAAATACAACAGTGGCAGTTTGTGCATTTCACACCTTGACCTTCAGTGGTGTCCTACTAAAATCAATCTACCTCTCAATACCATCGTAATGACGCCACGGCTCTAGAAAGCATTAATATAAATAAAAAAAATACACAATACACTCTATAACAGAGTGCTGTATCACATGCAAGAATCTCATACAGTGAACATGAATGCTATTACTAAAGCAAGAAACCTATCCGAGTATCGAAATTGTAAAATGTAAAATGACCCAGAGAAAACTCAGGGACTTGGTGGCCCTGAGAGCTAGGTCAGCTATGCGACGTAGCTTCTTGAATTGTCAGCCCCAAATCTCCCGCAGCAGGTCAGCCTGGTATGCCTGCAACTCCTTCATAGTGGGGAGGCAACCCGCAGCCTAACCCGCTGCCGCTAAGCCTTGCGCACCAGAGCCAAAGTTGGTCGGAACAACTTGTTAGGCAGAGCCAGGAACAATGCTGCAAACGGGGAGAGATAGCCGGCCAGTGTCTCTTCGTCCCGAGGCATCGTCCCATAATTGGTCTTCTCCATCCCCACTAAGTTTGCAAACAGTGAGATATTTGGGGTGAAGATACGAGCTGCATATGGGCTGTCCCAGGATCTGGACACCTCAGTGTGCAGATCAGGAGAAAAATGTCAGCCCCAGCATGGAGGTTGTGATGTGGGAGCTGGAAGCACTCATTCAGCTTACTGGGAGGGCGCTGCTTCTGCTTCTGCTTCTCATCTGGCCAAGCTAATTTATGAGGAGTCCGTGGGCTCGCTGGTCTTCTTAATTTCCCCCTTCTTGGAGGAGAAAAAAAGGAGTGCAGTGCTGGTCCTGCTGGGGGAAGAAACCTGCTTTCGAAACCAGGGAGCGAGTGCTAGACCCAGCAGGTGTCCGTAGTGTACAATTTGTGCCCAGGGGCATTGCCATGCTGGAGTCTCCAAATTCAAGTGAATGCAAAATGTTTTTTATAGCGCATCTAAAGAGGTCTTATACAATTGAGTGCCTCCAGATTTGTGGTAACAGTTTGGAAAAGAACCACATATAGCAGAAGAAGTCAGGTGACCCAATACTTTTGGAAATATAGTGTAGATAAAAAAGAAGTGTGTGTGTGTTTGTGTGTGTGTGTGTGTGTGTGTGTGTGTGTGTGTGTGTGTGTGTGTGTGTGTGAGGTAGTCCTAATATTATCGTCATTCTCCAGCAGCTTGGCATCTGGTCTTATCTTTGGACTTGTTCACTGTAGCGTACACGTCATTCTGCGTACACACACACACACACACACACACACACACACACACACACACACACACACACACACACACTTTATCAAATACAGTTTGGGATTTACAGACACAAATAATAAAAATTTCCTCTAAAATGACTTGTGCTTTGCTAATTTTGATTCAGAGGCAAATGGTACAAATGAGCTATAGCACAAATATTGCGTGTGCTTTGTTTGTTTGTATGTTTGTTCACTTTTCCATCATATCTTTATTTTTAACTAAATTGACAAATGAGCTTGAATGCATACAAAATAAACATATGATTCATTGAAATTATCACATCACGTATTTTGTCCTTATGAAGTCTTATAAAAGATGCTAACTGAAACACACTAAAAACCATGTAAAGCCACATAAACACAAACCTGTTTGTCGCCAGAGTTCACATTGACGCTGCCATACAGCACATCTTCGAATTTCTGTAGAAACACAAACTGTCACAATCTCTGCTGAATGAAAGTCGTATTTTCACCAGCAGAGGGCGGTGTCGGAAAGGCTAAAACTTTTAACAAAATTTTTATATTGTTTTCTTTATACCCATTAATACCCTGCCACTGAAACTAACACTACTGTAATCATTAGCATTCCATGATACATGTTTAATGTTTAAAAGCTGGTCATGACTCACAGGGGCCTCCTGAGCTGGTTTCTTGGCAGGTTTCCATGTTACATCTGAGTAAAGCACTTCCAAATTATCCTACACAAACAAACACATTTAAAAAGTTACTGAAATGGAGTGTAATAATATTGAGTGGTGCATTTACTGTATACTGTAGAACTTGATACACATTCCTGACACGGATGACAAGTTCTATTGAGAATTTAGAGTTTTTAGCGAACCTAGTGGTCAAAATTAGAAACTGCAAAACATTATAAAAGTCCACTTGGCCAGGAATCATGCTGCCCCATGCACTGGATTAAAAGAAGCCCATTAACCAGAACAACCCATTCCCCAGGGTTACAAATGTAGCAACAGGTAGCAACATCATGCTATTCACCATGCGGGACCTGATCCATAAAGTGGCATCTTTACAGGTTAGACCACAGTTTTCAAGAGGTCAAAGAAAAGAAGGACAGGGTATTTTGACTGCTCTTGGTTGTATAGATACAATATAAACAATGCCAGAGTGAAAATGCAATTCAAATCAGAGCAGTTCACCTGTGAAACTTTGCTTCTTTGGCCTCTCTGGAGTTCCTGGTTCTTTGCCTCTTTTTGTTTCTTGGCTACAGGATAAAACAAGGCAGAGTGAAAACTACTGACAAGACTGAAAGAGTTCTTCCAGTGTTTGTATTTGTGTTCATACCTCTGCATGTCCAGCAGAGGGCACCTCCAAGTAGTAGCATCAACACCATCAGAGCAGGAACCATGAAATACAGATAATGAAATAAATTTTTCATCCCACCCTCAGATGCTGAACCTATAAACATATAAACAGAAACAAGAGGAAGATTGGACAGTTGTTTGATACTATATAAATAAAATTTCTTTTAGGGCTGTAAAAATGTAAATAAATTCTAACGGCACAAATTTTATCGCGCGATTAACGCATTTCTGTTTGACCGTTTTTATGAAAAAAAATATACATAAATATATATAAAATACATAAATAAATATAAAATATTAAATTTTTAAACATTTATTGCAACACACATTTATTCAAGTGTCCTTTCTTTACTTGAATCTAAAAAAATGTATCTACTCAAAAATCTTTTTTAATCACTAGGCATTGGTTTCTGCACATTCCCAGTTCTGCTTAAAAAAATTCCCAAATTGTAAAATAAACAAACATTTATACAAAACGGTACCTGATTTTGTAGCTTTGTCATGATCGTTCAGGATTGTGTTTGGATGTTTGTTCGGGTTACCTACAGGAAATATAAAAAAAAAAACCACTTGTGCTAGAGTGATATAACATGAGCGATAAAGTATCATGTGTCATGAACTTCATATTGGAATAAAACACTTCAGGACATGATTGAAATTTTGTGTGTTTTTTTGGGGGGTTTTGAGGTGAAATTCTGCTTCATCACACCACTACACTGTTGATTATTTTTCCTAGAACAGCATGACACCAAGTGTTTGAATTAAACTGAATACTTCTAGAAGAATAGCTAACTTACTTCCTGCCTCTGGTGTGCTCAATGCGCCACCATTAGGCTTTGGTGTAACTGGCCTTGGTGTGCTCGGTGTAGTTTTAGTGCCACTGCCTGGCCTTGGTGTGCTCACTGTGGCTGTAACTAAAGGGTCAAGTAGTCAGTAATGTAAATGAATATGCATAAATCATATCCTACACAAGAAGAAACTGAGATCGTTGGCGCCTCTCGATCAGCTCCTTAGATGGCGAATGAGTGTATCATCAATGTAAAAACCCAAACACATCAAATATTTACGTATTATTTGCCAAATCGATAACTATATAAAACGGGACCCAGCGAATTTGAACAAATCTCTAGTTGTTGTGGTGCATCGTGGGAGATTTTAGGGTGTGAAAGAGATTAAAATGGCGGAACACTTATTACTCAGCAGCAGGAGTAACGATCCCGGGAGCTGATCGAGACGCACTTATTTTAAACACTGTGTGGAATATTAACGGGTCTGTCAGTATATTAATACTAATGTCCTGTTTGAGTCACAAATGAAAAGAGAAGAAAAACAACTTTTATTGGTGATGAAGAAAATTTTTGAATTATATTTCTGTTACAGAAATGAGATTCAGGATATTTTAAGATTAGAATAAGAAAAAAGATCAACAGTTTGCATTACATTTTACTTGGAGGGTCACAAGTCTGTAGTTACTCGTCTGATTCTTGTCCTGACATTGATACAGTCCTTCATCCTCTGCAGTCAGGTGCGATATGTGGAGAGAAAAGTTTCCTGGAGCAGCAGCATTAACCAGCTGAATTAGGCTTTTAAAGCGTTGAGTCTTATCAGTAGGATAGATGTCATTAAAACCACCAACTACATTTTTTTTTCTATATTGCCATCTGAGATTTGATACTGTAGCCTGTGGATCAGCGCAGGAGCACGGCAGCACCGCAGACCCTCCCGATAATCCTTCAATAGTAATCTGACTATAATCCAATAATTTACAACCTGTACAACACAAAACAGTGTGTCAGCTTCATCATCATCCAGATGTGCACAAGTTCATCCTCCAGTATTCATCAACAATTTACTCAAAGCAGCTACTTACATTATGTCTGTATCAATAAAACATAGACTGGGATTCAGCAGGGATTTGGATTTTGTGGTCCATATGTACAACTGTAGATGTTTTTTATGAATTGTTATTAATATATTATTATCAGTCAGAGATGGAACTCGTATGCAGGTAACTGCTTATGTACATTTAAGTACATTTAAATTTGCTGCTTAAGACATTTGAAAGCGAGAGACAAAAACATCACCATTGAGAACCACAGAAGTGTGAACTTCTTCAATGTGGTCTTCTCTGGTGCTAAGACATGCTAATCTAAGACACGCTAATCTAAGGCACGCTAAACTTTTTCATATCAATTTCATCATAATTCCCAGACCAGGAAATGTGTTTATACTCTATTTCTTATAAAACAATTTTTTTTTTAAATGTTAAACCTCATTTTAAAACCTATTGGTTGAAGGTCCTCTTGTAATCTACTTTTAAAATGTCAAAACAAGTGAGTTCCTCTTCTTCTTTCATTCTGTTTTTCTCTATTTATCTCATCTGTCTCACTCAGTTTTCATTTCCCTGAGATATTAATAGTGATAATAATAATAATAATAATAATAATAATAATAATAATAATAATAAAAAGAATCACCAGGTTTTCACCAACTTTTGACTTAAGTGTTGCTTTATGAAAAAACACCAAACGTCTGAAGAATAAAATCCAAACGCGAATCTTTATTCTAATCGTGATATTAGAAAGAGATCGGCGGAAGTGAGAAGGTACAGTAGAGCAAATCAGACTCACCGTCAGCGATGTGAAGAAAGACAAGGAGGTAAACGTAAGTCTGCATTCTGACTGCCTCGTTCCAACAGCACAAAAATGACACCTCAGTTTGAAAGCTGCACGATTTTGCTGTGCAACAGCTGTGGGTTTGAGACAAAGCCACTGGGTCACATGGTTGCTGTGGGATGTGTACACACACACACACACACACACACACACACACACACACACAAACATTTTAATTTTTTAGTAACAGTAATAATTAAGAAGAAAAAAAAAGTAAAAAAGTTTTTACTCAAATATTAACACTGAGCAAAATCTCTTTAATTCTGTTTTTCAGATACAAAGGATTGAGAGAAAGCATGAGAAAGAGCCTGACACTTCTCTTGTGGTTTTACACATTCCACTAAGTAGTCTACAGTTCCTTTTTTTCATTTTCTTTTATTCCATTTTTTCCCCCCTGAATAGCAGACCGGCAAATTCATGCGATATCCAAATCAACGATTTAGTTCCTGTGTAGTTTAGAAAGTAAATAAAAAAATGTGTTTAAAAAATCCCCGAAATAATTTCAGGTTGCTAAAGATTTAATGCTATGAGTCTCAAGAATTATAATTAAATTCTTAAACATAGCACACATTGTAAAAAAATAAAAATCTTCTGCTGCTGTACTGACAGCGCCACCTGTTGTCCAGTTCCTGGGCAAGATTGAGAACATTGTCCATTCAACCTGCCCAATGGAGAGCATCGTGCAGTCTCCATAACTGGCGGTGGGGTTCACTGAGGACATCACTCTTTTCTAGGCTTTTTTTCAGGACTTCACTTCGACCCCAGTCTTTGCCAAAGATGTTGCTCAGAACCGGAGGAGAGAAAGAGCCTGTATAAAAGATACCTGTCCACACACTCAATCAATCAGACTCCAACCTTTCCACTATGGGCAAGAACAAATGCGCTGTCTAAGGACGCTCGGGACAAGATCTGGGATAGTCACAGGACAAGAGGTAAACAGCTGATGAGAAGGCGACAACTGTTGGCGCAATTATTAGAAAATGGAAGAAAATCAAGATGAATGTCAGCCCCCCTTTGGACTAGGGCTCCATGCAACCTCATCGAGTATAAGTGATCCTGGGAAAGGTGAGGGATCAGCCTAGAACTACATGGAAGGTCCTGGTCAATGACCTGAAGAGAGCTGGGACCAAAGTCTAAACGGTTACCATTAGTAACACACTACACCTTCATGGATTTTAATCCTGCAGCACACACAAGGTCCATCTGCTCAAGCCAGCACATGTCCAGGCCCATCTGCAGTTTGCCAAAGATCATCTGGATGATCCAGAGTAGGCATTGGAGAAGGTCATGATGTCAGATGAGACCAAAATAGAGCTTTTTGGTATAAGCTCCACTTGCCATGTTTGGAGCAAGAAGAAGGATGAGTACAATCCCAAGAACACCATCAAAACTGTGAAGGATGGGGGAGGAAACATCATGTTTTTGGGGGTGCTTTTCTGCAAAGAAGGCAGGATGATTGCACGGTATTGAGTCGAGGATGGATGGGGCCATGTATCATGAGATTTTGGGCAACAACCTCCTTCTCTCAGTAAGAGCATTAAAGATGGGTCATGGCAGGGTCTTCCAGCATGACAATGACCCCAAACACACAGCCAGGACAACTAAGGAGTGGCTCTGTAAGAAGCATTTCAAGGTCCTGGAGTGGCCTAACCAGTCTCCAGACCTGAACCCAACACAAAATCTATGGAGTGAGCTAAAAATCTGTGTAGCCTAGCAACAGCCCCAAAACCTGCAAGATCTGGAGAAGACTTGTATGGAGGAGTGGGCCAAAATTCCTGCTGCAGTGTGTGCAAACCTGGTCAAGAACTACAGGAAACGTCTGACCTCTGTAATTGTAAACAAAGGCGTTTGTACCAAATATTAAGTTATATTATTTGATTGTATTAAATACTTATTTCATCCAATAAAATGAAAATTAATCATTTAAAAATCATACAATGCAATTTTATGGATTTTTTTTTTTTAGATTGTCTCTCGAAGTTGAGTTACGATGAAAATTACAGATCTCTCCGTCCTTTGTAAGTAGGAAATTTTGAAAAATCGGCAGTGTATTAAATACTTATTTGACCCACTCTATCTATCTATCTATCTATCTATCTATCTATCTATCTATCTATCTATCTATCTATCTATCTATCTATCTATCTATCCATCCATCCATCCATCCATCCATCCATCCATCCATCCATCCATCCATCCATTCATCCATCCATCCCTCCAGAAACTGGAAGTATAAGAAGGTTTTAATAGTCCTTCAAGACAGGTGGCTCCTGTTAGATAGTAAGAGCTCAAAAAGTTACATCCACACAACTTTATTGATTAGTTGGGCACACTGATGTGAATCACGTGTTTATTAGCTAGGTAGAAACGTATTTGGTATGTAGGTGAGTGAGTGTGGACGGGCTAGCGTGGGATTTCTTGCAGTGGATCACCGTTGGTTGCATGATCGAGAGGTTTGACAGTTGATGGGTTGCATAGTCTTCCCACTTCTCCACTCGATAGGTCACATGTCGTCTGCCTTCACTCTGCTCTTAGCGGCCCACTGTGACATTACAGAGATTGCTTATCACGAGTTCACTGTCAATTTCCCTCTGGTGGTGAAGTATGGTAAAACAACTAAAGGGAAAGGCTTTCCTACAGGAAGGCACTAGATGCTCTAGGTGTAATTGAGGTGTCCCAAAGTGACCTATGCAGCCTCATCTTCCTGGTTTAAGCTGGTGCATTATTGGTTGTAACTGACCGACCTGACTGACTGACTGACCTCACTAAACAGGAAAGCCAGATCAGGCGATTTGGACAGAGACGTGTCCACTGGTCTTTAATCATGTAAACGGACATGCAGTGTTTTTTAAACAAAAACTTTATTATTTTTATTATAATTATTTTACAAAATAATCAGAACATTTCGGTACCATTTACAAAAAATTATATGCATAATGTACAACATGATGTAAACACTGGACTTTTTGTACAAACACATTTTCCATGTTTTGAGGTTCACAACTTCAGATTCACACTTCCATCTCCATCAGTTGCGCTGTAGTGAACTCTGCCAGCATCTGATGAAGAGAAGAGCAAAGTGGAAAATAACATCACACGCACACAGTGAGTATAATGACACACCTGGATAAAACTGGGTACCTTTTTTTGGGGGGTGCAGTAGACCACAGCCACGATAATTTGCAGGATGATCACAGTCACCACGGCGAAGGGGATGAATGGAAGAGACTCTGTGTGAAAGATTTTTATTTTATTTTATTTTGAAATAAATATTTTTGAATAAAATTCTAATTTGTATCATCTAACATGCTTTTAAGCAGAATATATACTATTCTTACTTTGGTTGTACAATTTTGGTATAAGAGAACTGAAGGACTGTTACATATTGCTGCACAGTGTTTTATTTTTCTGCTAACAACTTTTCAATAATTTAAAAATTCAAATATTTTTCTACATTAAGAATTCAGTTGATAACAGGTTTAGATTTCCAACACTGAAGATTGTTCCAGACTGGACTGTTTACACCTCAATGGTGAGAAATCAACTGCTGTAATGTGGGATTTAACAAGAACTGAGCAGTTTCATGAACATTCTACAACATTAACCATGTCAAGGCCAGGACTCAGGGTCAATCGGGGCCAAAACTTCTTGAAATAATCCACAAGGTGTCAACCCAAGTCTCAAGACTTGTAATGGTCTTGAGTTGTCATGGGTTGGTGGTGAGGGGGGCGTTTGAGGTGTAATTCTGTAATTTCCTGGATCTCTGTGTAGTTTTCCTGCAACTGCCTGGCCTTGGTGTGCTCACTGTGGCTGTAGCTGAAGGGTCGAGTAGTCAGTAATGTAAATGTGTATTCATAAATCACATCCTACACAAGAAGAAACTGAGATAGTTGGCACGTCTCGAACACCGCCTTAGATGCCGAATGAGTGTATCGTCAATGTAAAAACCCAAACATAAAACATTTATTTGCTAAATCAATGAATATAAAGCGGGACCCAGCGAATTTAAACAAATCTCTAGTCATGGTGCATCGTGGGAGATTTTAGGGTGTGAAAGTTCTATCGCACTGCGAAAAACTTTGCAGTTGAGATGCCCATTACAATTACGGAATCCATATATGACTCAGCACCAGGAGTATTAATCCTCGTATACTAGTGTCAGTAGATTAATACTTAAGTCCTGTTTGAGTTAAAAATACAAATTAAAGAAAAAAAATCTGCTTTTATTGGTGATGAAGAGAATTTTTCTTAAAGTCATATTTACATTCCAGAAATTAGATTCAGGATATTTTAAGATTAGAATAAGAAAAAAGAACAATCGTTTGCATTACCTTTTACTTTGAGGGTCACGCTAATCTAAGACACTTAAACTAAGACACTTAAACTTAGACACTTAAACTTAGACACGCTAAACTGAGACACTTAAACTAAGGCACACTAAACTAAGACATGCTAAACTAAGACACTTAAACTAAGACACGCTAAACTAAGACACTTAAAGTAAGACACGCTAAACTAAGACACTTAAACTAAGACACTTAAACTAAGGCACGCTAAACTAAGACACTTAAACTAAGACACTTAAACTAAGGCACGTAAACTAAGACACGCTAAACCATGACACTTAAACTAAGGCACGCTAAACTAAGAAACGCTAAACTAAGACACTTAAACTAAAGCACACTAAACTAAGACATGCTAAACTAAGACACTTAAACTAAGACACGCTAAACTAAGACACGCTAAACTAAGGCACGCTAAACTAAGACATGCTAAACCAAGACACTTAAACTAAGGCACACTAAACTAAGACATGCTAAACTAAGACATGCTAAACTAAGACACTTAAACTAAGACACGCTAAACTAAGACACGCTAAACTAAGACACTTAAACTAAGGCACGCTAAACTAAGACACTTAAACTAAGACACTTAAACTAAGGCACGTAAACTAAGACACGCTAAACTAAGACACTTAAACTAAGACACTTAAACTAAGGCACGCTAAACTAAGACACTTAAACTAAGACACTTAAACTAAGGCATGCTAAACTAAGACACGCTAAACTAAGACACTTAAACTAAGGCACGCTAAACTACGACACATAAACTAAGACACGCTAAACTAAGACACTTAAACTAAGGCACGTAAACTAAGACACGCTAAACTAAGACACTTAAACTAAGGCACGCTAAACTAAGACACTTAAACTAAGGCATGCTAAACTAAGGAACGTAAACTAAGACACGCTAAACCATGACACTTAAACTAAGGCACGCTAAACTAAGAAACGCTAAACTAAGACACTTAAACTAAAGCACACTAAACTAAGACATGCTAAACTAAGACACTTAAACTAAGACACGCTAAACTAAGACACGCTAAACTAAGGCACGCTAAACTAAGACATGCTAAACCAAGACACTTAAACTAAGGCACACTAAACTAAGACATGCTAAACTAAGACATGCTAAACTAAGACACTTAAACTAAGACACGCTAAACTAAGACACGCTAAACTAAGACACTTAAACTAAGGCACGCTAAACTAAGACACTTAAACTAAGACACTTAAACTAAGGCACGTAAACTAAGACACGCTAAACTAAGACACTTAAACTAAGACACTTAAACTAAGGCACGCTAAACTAAGACACTTAAACTAAGACACTTAAACTAAGGCATGCTAAACTAAGACACGCTAAACTAAGACACTTAAACTAAGGCACGCTAAACTACGACACATAAACTAAGACACGCTAAACTAAGACACTTAAACTAAGGCACGTAAACTAAGACACGCTAAACTAAGACACTTAAACTAAGGCACGCTAAACTAAGACACTTAAACTAAGGCATGCTAAACTAAGGAACGTAAACTAAGACACGCTAAACTAAGACACTTAAACTAAGGCATGCTAAACTAAGAAACGCTAAACTAAGACACTTTAACTACGGCACGCTAAACTAAGACACTTAAACTAAGGCACGCTAAACTAAGGCACGCTAAACTAAGACACTTAAACTAAGACACTTAAACTAAGGCACGCTAAACTAAGACACGCTAAACTAAGACACTTAAACCACGGCACGCTAAACTAAGGCACACTAAACTAAGACACTTAAACCACGGCACGCTAAACTAAGGCACGCTAAACTAAGACACTTAAACTAAGACACTTAAACTAAGGCACGCTAAACTAAGACACGCTAAACTAAGACACTTAAACTACGGCACGCTAAACTAAGACACTTAAACTTAAGCACGCTAAACTAAGACACGCTAAACTAAGACACATCTACTCAAAAATAATTTTTAATCACTTAGGAATGGTTTTGCACCGTCTCACACCCCAAAATCCGCCACACATCTGGCAATTAAAACCGTCCGTGTGGAAACATAGCAAAAATTCAGTTTGGTGTCCTAATGATTTACCTAATTTAAAATTAATTTGAAGAGTATTAATTAAAGGCACATTTGGAACAAATTGAAATGTGCGATTAAGTTGCAATTAAGCCATTATACATATAATGGAATTTCTACCACAGAGCCTGCTTTGGTTTCAGAACGAAAATTTGGATTCCAGGTAGCCACTGTAAGATTAACTAAACTCGTAACAAATCTAAATCCAAAGGTCCAATGTGTCATGCCTTTACTCTACACACACATATTCTACATGCTGTATAAAACTGTTGGGTGTTGAGATGTGGTGTGACATGAAGTGGAATTCCCACGAAACCCCCTGAAGCGAATCACATCCCGATCGATTCCGCACTGGTTTCCCATAACTTAACTTAATTTTGAGGCTAAATATATTCCATATTAACTAAACTTTACTTTCTAAACATCTGTATTGTTCTATATAACTGCTCTTTTCTGCACATTCCCAGTTCTGCAAAAAAAATTCCCAAATTGTAAAATTAAACATTTACACAAAGCGGTACCTGATGTTGTAGCTTTGTCATGATCGTTCCCGGTTGCATTTGGATTTTTTTTCGTGTTACCCACAGGAAGTGAAAAACACTTGTGCTAGAGTGATATAACATTAGCGATAAAATATCATGCGTCATGAAATTCATATTGGAACAAAACACTTCAAGACATGATTGAAATTTTGGGTGTTTTTTGGGGGGTTTGACGTATAATTCTGCTTCATTGCACCACTCCACTGTTGATTATTTTTCCTAGAACAGCATGACACCAAGTGTTTGAATTGAACTGAATACTTCTTTAAGAATAGCTAACTTACTTCCTGCCTCTGGTGTGCTCAATGAGTCACCATTAGGCTTTGGGGTAACTGGCCTTGGTGTGCTCGGTGTAGTTTTACTGCCACTGCCTGGCCTTGGTGTGCTCGGTGTAGTTTTAATGCCACTGCCTGGCCTTGGTGTGCTCACTGTGGCTGTAACTAAACGGTCAAGTAGTCAGTAATGTAAATGTATATGCATAAATCATATCCTACACAAGAAGAAACTGAGATCGTTGGCGCCTCTCGATCAGCTCCTTAGATGGCGAATGAGTGTATCATCAATGTAAAAACCCAAACACATAAAATATTTACGTATTATTTGGCAAATCGATGAATATAAAACGGGACCCAGCGAATTTGAACAAATCTCTAGTCGTTGTGGTGCATCGTGGGAGATTTTAGGGTGTGAAAGAGATTAAAATGGCGGAACACTTATTACTCAGCAGCAGGAGTAACGATCCCGGGAGCTGATCGAGACGCACTTATTTTAAACACTGTGTGGAATATTAACGGGTCTGTCAGTATATTAATACTAATGTCCTGTTTGAGTCACAAATTAAAAGAAAAACAGATTTTATTGGTGATAAAGAGAATTTTTTTAAAATATTTCTGTTACAGAAATGAGATTCAGGATATTTTAGGATTAGAATAAGAAAAAAGATCAACAGTTTGCATTACATTTTACTTGGAGGGTCACAAGTCTGTAGTTACTCGTCTGATTCTTGTCCTGACATTGATACAGTCCTTCATCCTCTGCAGTCAGGTGCGATATGTGGAGAGAAAAGTTTCCTGGAGCAGCAGCATTAACCAGCTGAATTCGGCTTTTAAAGCGTTGAGTCTCATCAGTAGGATAGATGTCATTAAAACCACCAACTACATTTTCTTTTCTATATTGCCATCTGAGATTTGATACTGTAGCCTGTGGATCAGCGCAGGAGCACGGCAGCACCGCAGACCCTCCCGATGATGCATCAATGGTAATCCGACTATAATCCGATAATTTACAACCTGTACAACACAAAACAGTGTGTCAGCTTCATCATCATCCAGATGTGCACAAGATCATCCTCCAGTATTCATCAACAATTTACTCAAAGCAGCTACTTACATTATGTCTGTATCAATAAAACATAGACTGGGATTCAGCAGGGATTTGGAATTTGTGGTCCATATGTACAACTGTAGATGTTTATGATTTGTTATTAATATATTATTATCAGTCAGAGATGGAACTCGTATGCAGGTAACTGCTTATGTACATTTAAGTACATTTGAATTTGCTGCTTAAGACATTTGGAAGCGAGAGACAAAAACCATCAAGAACCACAGAAGTGTGAACTTCTTCAATGTGGTCTTCTATGGTGCTAAGGCACGCTAAACTAAGACACGCTAAACTAAGACACGCTAAACTAAGGTACGCTAAACTTCTTCATATTAATTTCATAATAATTCCCAGACCACGGAATGTGTTTATACTCTATTTCTTATAAAAACAATTTTTTTTTTAAACGTTAAACCTCATTTTAAAAGCTATTGGTTGAAGGTCCTCTTGTAATCTACTTTTAAAATGTCAAAACAAGTGAGTTCCTCTTCTTCTTTCATTCTGTTTTTCTCTATTTATCTCATCTGTCTCACTCAGTTTTCATTTCCCTGAGATATTAATAGTGATAATAATAATAATAATAATAATAATAATAATAATAATAAAAAGAATCACCAGGTTTTCACCAACTTTTGACTTAAAAGTGTTGCTTTATGAAAAAACACCAAACGTCTGAAGAATAAAATCCAAACGCAAATCTTTATTCTAATCGTGATATTAGAAAGAGATCGGCGTAAGTGAGAAGGTACAGTAGAGAAAATCAGACTCACCGTCAGCGATGTGAAGAAAGACAAGGAGGTAAACGTAAGTCTGCATTCTGACTGCCTCGTACCAACAGCACAAAAATGACACCTCAGTTTGAAAGCTGCACGATTTTCTTTGAGGCAAAGCCACTGGGTCACATGCATGCAAACTGTGGTGTCAGGTTGCTGAAGATTTAATGCTATCAGGCTCAACAATAATAATGAAATCCTACCAAAATAAAACAGAGCACGTTGTTGAATTTTTTTTTATCAAGCGTCGTGTGTTTATGTTCAGACCAGAGGGAAAAATTTAAATCTTCTGCTGCAGTGCCAAGGGTGCCACCCGTTGTTCAGTTCCTGGGTGGGACTGAGAACATCGCCTATTTAACCTGCCCATTGGAGAGGATTGTGCAGCCTTCATAACCGGCAGTAGGGTTCACTGAGGACATCATTCTTCTCCAGGCTTCGTCCAGGACCTTGCTTCAACCCTACCTACCTATCTACCTCCGCCTACCTACCAACCTACCTAGAACCTGTACCGGTCCTTGAAGTCAGGTGGCTCCTGTTAGATTGTAAGGGCTCAAAGAGTTACATCCACAAAACTTTATTGATTAGTTGGGTACACTGTTGTGGATCACGTCTTTGAGTTATTAGGTAGGTATAGACGTATATGGCATGGAGTGAGTGAGTAAGTGTGGACAGGCTGTGGTATTTCCTGCAGTGGATCGGCGTTGGTTGCGTGATCGAGAAGTTTGATGGTCGATGCGTGCGTAGTTATCCCACTTCTCCACTCGATAGGTCACGTGTTGTCTGCCTTCACTCTGCGCTCTTATCTGCCCATTGTGACATCACAGAGATAACTCATCACAAGTTCACTGTAAATGTCCCTCTAGTGGGGAAGTATGGTAAAACAACTAAAGGGAAAGGCTTTTCTACAGGAAGGCATTAGATGCTCTAGT
Source organism: Silurus meridionalis (assembly GCF_014805685.1). Classification (NCBI taxonomy): domain Eukaryota; kingdom Metazoa; phylum Chordata; class Actinopteri; order Siluriformes; family Siluridae; genus Silurus; species Silurus meridionalis. The sequence goes on from NC_060901.1 coordinate 25,804,038, forward strand.
TGTAATTGAGGTGTCCCAAAGTGACCTATGCAGCCTCATCTTCCTGGTTCAAGCTGGTGCATTATTGGTTGTAACTGACCGACCTAACTGAGTGACTGACCTCACTTAACAGGAAAGCTGATTTGGATCAGGTGATTTGGACAGAGACGTGTCCACTGGTCTTTAATCATGTAAATAAAGGACTTTTACAGTTTCTTGAATAAGTCAGTGGCACATTAAAGACCCCCACAACCTGAATCAGGTGTGGATATGCAGTGGCAGAGACATGGTTGAGTTTTGTTTGTGAATGGAGGTAAGTGTTCTCTCCACACAGGTGTTGAATTCAACAGCAAATCTAAAACTACATAAAGCATGATATAAAATCTAGATGTTCTGGACTTTAAATAAAAAACAAGGGCTGCTGGAGTTTAAAACAACATTTTTTTTATTATTGTAAGTGAACTGGACCTTATATGAAAATCTAGATAAGGGTACTTGGTCTTGACCAATGAAATCTAGTGAAATCTATGTTATGCTCCAAATGCTTGTTGGGGGTGCATTAAAACCATTATTCTAAAACAATTATTATTTAAAACAATTATTATTTAAAACAATTATTACACAAGCCTGTGCCGGTCCCAAGCCCCGATAAATAGGAATGGTTATGTTATGAAAGGCATCCAGGGTAAAACATGTGCCAAAGTAGGCAGGAGAACAAGGAGATGCGGCAGCAGGTAAAGAGGGATCAACAGTACAAAGTAATGGATAGTGTGTTAGAGAAGTGAAGAAAAGAGTGCAGGCAGGGTGGAGTGGGTGGAGAAGAGTGATAGCAGTAGTGATTTGTGATAGAAGAGTATCTGTGAGAGTGAAAGGGAAAGTTTATAGGACTGTGGTGAGATTTGAGATGTTGTATGGATTAGAGACAGTGGCATTGAGTAAAAGACAGAAGGTGGAGCTGGAGGTAGCAGAACTGAAGATGTTGAGATGTTCGTTGGGATTTGATGGACAGGATTAGAAATTAGTTTATTAGAGGAACTGCCCATGTAGGACGTTTTGGAGACAAGGTGAGGGAGGTGAGATTGAGATGGTTTGGACATGTGCAGAGGAGGGACATGGGGTATATCAGTAGGAGAATGCTTAGGATGGAGTCACCAGGAAGGAGGAAAAGAGGTTGGCCAAGGAGGAGGTTTATGGATGTGGTGAGGGAAGACATGCAGGTAGTTGGTTTGGAAGAGGCAGATGTAGAAGACAGGGGGGTATGGAGACGGAAAATCCGCTGTGGCGCCCCTAATGGGAGCAGCCGAAAGAAGAATACAATATGATGTAAACACTGCAATTAAAATTTTTCTTGTTTTGAGTTTCACAACTTCAGATTCACACTTCCATCTCCATCAGTTGCGCTGTAGAGAAACCGACCAGCATCTGATGAAGAGAAGAGCAAAGTGGAAAATAACATCATACACACATTTTGTATAATGACACACCAGGATAAAACTGGGTACCTTTTTTTGGGTGGTGCAATAGACCAGAGCCACAATTTGCAGGATGATCGCAGTCCCCACGGTGATGGGGATGAATGGAAAAGACTCTGTGTGAAAGATTTTTTTCAATTTTATTTTGAAATACAGATTTTTGAATGAAATTCTAATGTGTATCATCTAACATGCTTTTTAAACAGAATATATAATATTTTTACTTTAGTTTTACAATTTTGCTATAAGAGAACTGAAAGAATGTTACATATTGTTGCGCAGTGTTTTATTCTTCTGCTGAACGTTTTTTTTTTATTTAAGTTCCAAGACTTAAAAAATATAAAACAATGTGCAAAATATTTAAACAAACTCGTATGGTGAAAACGCAATCATTCACAGATCCCTTGAGAAGAAAGGAACAAAAAAATATCTGGAAATTAAAAAAAAAAATCCTGACAAAAAAGCTTTAAGAAACTGAAAACAGAAGGAAACGTCCATCAAAAGTTTAGCCACACAACATCAAAAACCAAGCGAAGAACTCAAACACAGGTGGTGGTGATTAGCTACTGTTTAAAAAGCAGAGGGTAAATTGGGGACATCTGGTGGACAGAGAGAGTAATACAGTCTGATTCCTAACGGGACACAATCCTGAAAAACTGTAACTAAAAATAGACGTGATAAATATTCAACTTGGAATAAAACACACAAGGATGTGCTTTTATTAGTAGCAGAGCAACTTTAAGATAAAACTAGATCTTTAGATTTTTTAATTGAACATAATAATATGAAGATTCAAGATTTCAAAATTTCAGTTGTGACCCCTACAGGAAGTGGGAAACATTGGATTTAAAAAGTGTTCAGTTGCAACTTCGTATCTTCGCACAGCAGGACACCGTGTTTTATCGAATACTTATTAAAAAAATCTAACTCAATTCCTGACCTTCTTTTGACCTTGTGCTCAGAGTGGTTGTAGTAATTTAAATCTATATTCATCAATTATATTTCATCTCACAACAATAAGAAAGTAAGACATTCTAAACACTGAATATATTAAAAACATTTAAATATAAAATGATACAAAAATGATAAGAAGATTGGTAAAAAGAAGGAACAGCGAAACGCTAACTTTACCTTGACTACTTGACTGCTTCTTGCCCTGACGTTCACACACTCCTCCATCCTCTACAGTCAGGTTTGATATGCTCATTGTCACATTTCCTGAAGAGATCAAATAAAATGCATGAATAGAGAGAGTACGGTTTAATGGTAAATAGAATTTCTCACGAAAATATAGATGAATATACAGTGGTGTGAAAAAGTGTTTTCCACAACAAGCAGTTTTTAAATGAAGGTTTTTATTATTATTGAGGGTAAACCCTGGTTGAAAAAGTGTTTGCCCCCCACTAATAACTGGTTGGGCCTCCGATAGCAGCCACAGCTGCAATCAAGTGTTTGTGGTAACTTGCAGTGAGTCTGTTACAGCTCTGTGGAGAAACTTTGCTCCACTCATCTATGCAGAATTGTTGTAATTCAGCCACATTGGAGTGTTTCCCAGCATGAACCGCCTTTTTAAGGTCAAGCCACAGCATCTCAATAGGATTCAGGTCAGGATTTTGACTAGGCCACTCTAAAGTCTTAATTTTGTTTTTCTTCAGCCATTCAGAGCTGGTGTGTTTTGGATCAGATCCCAAGTTTGCTTCAGTTGAGGTCATGAACAGATGGCTGGACATTCTCCTTCAGGATCTTTTGGTAAACAGCAGCATTCATGGTTCCATTTATCACAGCAAGTCTTCCAGGTCCTGAATCAGCAAAACAGCCCCAGACCATCACACTACCACCACCATATTTCACTGTTGGTATGATGTTCTTTTTTTGAAATGCAGTGTTACTTTCATGCCAGACCTAATGGGACACACAGCTTCCATAAAGTTCAACTTTTGTCTCATCAGTCCACAGAGTACTTTCCCCAAAGTCTTGGGGATTATCGAGATGTTTTTTGGCAAAACTGAGATAAGACTTGCAGAGCCTTGCAGCCATGCAGATTGTTTTTGCCCAGTCTCTTTCTTATGGTGGAGTCGTGAACACTGACCTTAACTGAGGCAAGTGAGGCCTGCAGTTTTTAGGATGTTGTTGTGAGGTCTTGTATATAAATGACTTTATAGCCTTTTCAAGACTGATAGATCTCAATTACTTTGTGTCTCATTTGTTCCTAAATTTCTTTTAGCAGCAAACTTTATTTTCGACAGCTCTAATCTGGTGACCCAGGAATTATGTTTAATACAATTGTGTCAGGTAAATATACTCAATTATATTAATTGTTACTTTCTAAATATTGGTATATTTCTGTTTTTATGTTTTTTTTCCTAGAAAAAAAATCACAAATTGTGATTATTGATTGTTATTAAGTGAAAGATACTTATGTTAAAGGTTTATAGATTCTACAACATAAGAAATGACAAGATTGTGTGTCATGGACTTTCTACACAATGAAATGGAAGAGAAATTGGAATAAAACACTTGAGGACATACAGTGTTTGAAAAAAATTATCTATTTTGGGGTGGTGGGTGTAACTCTGCTTAATTACACTGTTTATTTTCAATAGAACAGCAAGACATCAAATGTTTTATTGCATACTTCTTTAAGAAAAATAAAATAAAACTTACTTCCTGGTTGTTTTGTGCTCCCTGTGGATTTCCTGCCGCTGTTTGTGCTTGTTGCCACTGTTGTACGAAGCATCCGAGGAGCTGAAGGGTCAAATAATCAGTAATGTAAATGCATATTCATAAATCATATTTGACTCCACACGGTGAGAAGTGAGATAGTTGATGCGTTTTGACCAGCTACCTAAATGGTGAATCAGTATATCATTTATATTGTATATCATGTGATGGGGACCCAGGATCCCTTCACAGTAGTGCATTGGTGACTCGGTTTCTGTTGACTAACTAACTGAATTACATCCGTCAATTTAACAACCCATACTTATCAAATATTTACATTTTATAAGGATGTGGTCTTTAAATAGTCAAATTCTTGCTCACCTCCAATACCGAAACTGGGAGCTGCTCTGGGATATTAGTCAGTATTTTAATTCTTATGTCCTGTTTGAGTCAAAAAAATTACTCATTAAAGAAAATATTTTATTGATAATAAAGATAATTTTCCTTAACATCATTTTTATATAACAGAAATCAGAACAACAGTTTGCATTACCTTTTACTTTGAGGTACACAAGTCTGTAGTTACTCGTCCGATTCTTGTCCTGACATTGATACGTTCCTTCATCCTCTGCAGTCAGGTGCGATATTTGTATTGTAAAATTTCCTGGAGCATCAGCATTAACCATCTGAATTCGGCCCTTGAAGCGGTCAGTCTCCTCAATTGGATAGATGTCATAAAAAACATGTGGTGGATCTTTTCTATACTGCCATTTGAGATTTGGTACTGTATCCTGTTGACCAGCGCAGGAGCACGGCAGCACCGCAGACCCTCCTGGTGATGCATTAATGATAATCTGATTATAATCCCCTAAAGTACAACCTGTAAAGTACAAAACAGTGTATCAGCTTCATCATCATTATTATGATTACAAGATCTTTCTCCGGTATTTATAACTCATACTCCAGTAACCACATTCGGGGTTCCCTCTTGAGTCTGGTTCCTCTCAAGGTTTCTTCCCTATGCCGTCTCAGGGAGTTTTTCCTTTGCCACAGTCGCCACCGGCTCGTTCATCAGGGACAAACTTACACTTATAAAGAACATTTTCATTTTTTAGCACCACATTATCTGTGTAAAGCTGCTTTGAGACAATGTTTAATGTTAAAAGTGCAATACAAATAAAAATTAATTGAATTAAATTGAGTTTTCATCCATGCAATTGATAGACCTGATACACTTCTTGAATGTGGTCTTTTCTGGCGCTAAGACACGTAAAACTAAGACCCACTATTTTGTTTAATATCAATCCCATCATGAGGCCCAGACCAGGAAATGTGCTTATACACACTTTTCTTATAAAAATGGATTTATTTTCTTTAAAACGTTCAAACTAAATTTGAATGTTAAACCTCATTTTACAACATATCAGTTGAAGGTCCTTTTGTAATCTACTTTTAAAATGTCAAAACAAGTGAGTTCCTCTTCTTCTTTCATCTCTCATTCTCTTTCTCTCTTCATCTCTCACTCAAAAGCGAATCTTTATTCTAATCGTGATTTTAGAAAGAAATGGGCGGTAGTGAAAAGGTACAGTAAAGAAAATCGGACTCACCGTCAGCGATGTGAAGAAAGACGAGGAGATAAACGTAAGTCTGCATTCTGACTGCCTCGTACCAACAGCACAAAAATGACAGTTTGAAAGCTGCACAATTTTGCTGTGCAACAGTTGTGGGTTTGAGACAAAGCCACTGAGTCACATGGTTGCTGTGAGATGTACACACACATACACACACACAAACACACACACACAAACATGCACACAATTGTATTTCTTGTTAACAGTAATAGTTAATGCAAAGCTGATTAAACGAAAAAAAAAGAAGTATAAACGTTTTACTTAAATATCAACACTGAGCAAAATCTCTGTGATTTGTGCAAAGCATTGAGACAAAGCATGAGAAAGAGCCTGACACTTCTTTTGTGGTTTTACACATTCCACTAAGTAGTCTACAGTTTCTCCTTTTTATTTTCTTTATTCAATTTTTACCCACCTGATTAGCAGACTGTCAAATTTACATCCAAATCAACGATTAAGTTCCTGTGTAGTTCAGAAAGTAAATGAAAAGGGGGCAGAATCTTGGACAAGGCTGTGAGTAGAACCATGAAAATGGCTGTGTCAATGCTAGTTCATCGGGATCATCTGCATAACATAGTGCCTTTGTGGTGCCGAAAGACCCAAAATGAAACGGGAGGTGAGACGGTTCCTGGAACTGGATAGACATTATTGCAGGGTTTGTGTTTAATTATTTGGACGTCACCAGCAAACTGATCTGATCTCTGATCTCACCACAAAGAGAGGACTGGATCCTGTCCAGTGGGCAGTCATGCTAGCAGGCTTTGACTCATACAGACCAACACAAAAGGACAGGCAACTGGGGGCAGTGTTGTCCGAGGTAATGGAGGGTACAATTATGAGTCTTTCGCAAACTGTCCATCATTAAGCTGTTGGTTATTTTAAAACTAACCTTTATCTGGGAAATCAAAAGGATATTTATACCAATATTTAATCTTTTAACTGGTTGCCTATGGTAGATTATTTCTCGCCAGAGAAATAAATTCCAAATTTGTTATCGGTGTAATGGTGAAGAAACCAATCGAATAGATCAATTGATGGAAGGTTTGTGAAGAAATGTTATGCTTCCTTGTAATGTAGTATTTAAAAAATACAGTAGTTTATTTTACAATACATGGTCTGGCTGCTGTGTTTTGTAGTTTATTTTTAATACACTTAATGTTAAGGTATTTGGTATTTTATTTGAAAATACATTTTGATTGCCAAACATAGCATCTTACCCATAATTGGTGGGGGTTCTGGTCTTGTTACCCTGCAAATATAATCCTGATATGGAGGAATAGGTAACAATGAGATTCAAGGTGGCTATATTGGTCACTGATTTGTTTTTGTTTGGTTTTTGAATGTCAGAAATGTATATTTGTGAATGTTGAGATGTTATATTGGTTTCACTGGTAAAAATAAATAATTGAAATGGATATGAATTTGTTTTTTGTTAAGTTGCCTAATAATTATGCACAGTAATAGTCACCTGCACACACAGATATCCCCCTAAAATAGCTAAAACTAAAAACTACTTCCAAAAATATTCAGCTTTGATATTAATGAGTTTTTTGTGTTCATTGAGAACATGGTTGTTGTTCAAATTAAATCCTCAAATAAAATTAATCCTCAAAAATACAACTTGCCTAATAATTCTGCACTCCCTGTATAAAATATTATTTACATATATAACATTTCTTTAGATAGTTATTATATTTCCATCTTCACATGTTCCATTGTCGTTCATAGTTACTTTTATATGTACAGAATACTTTAGTTTACATCCATGCGAATGTATTTCACCTCCGTTCCATCAATATTTTCATCCCTTCACAAATCTTTTCGTTTACCCACTCTAGTTATTCTCCCTAGTTAGAGGTGAGAGACAGAGACAACACTAATGTAAACTTCTTGAATGTGGTCTTCTTTATAACAATTCCATCATAACTTTGTGACCAATAAATGTGTCTATACACTCTGCTCGAACACTTTTTTATTGCAGTTTCTTCTTCTACTTCTTTGGGCTTCTTCCATTAGGGGGCGCTACAGCGGATCATCTGTCCCCATACCCCTCTGTCTTTTTCACAACAACTACCTGCATGTCCTCTCTTACCACATCCATAAACCTCCTCCTTGGCCTTCCACTTTTCCTCCTTCCTGGTGGCTCCATCCTCAGCATTCTCCTACTGATATACCCCATGTCCCTCCTCTGCACATGTCCAAACCATCTTAATCTCACTTCCCTCACCTTGTCTCCAAAACGTCCTACATGCACTGTCCCTCTAATAAACTCATTTTAAATCTTGTCCATCCTCGTCACTTCCAACAAAAACCTCAACATCTTCAGCTCTGCTACCTCCAGCTCCACCTCCTGTCTTTTACTCAATGCCACTGTCTCTAAACCATACAACATCTCAGGTCTCACCACAGTCCTATAAACTTTCCCTTTCACTCTCACAGATACTCTTCTATCACAAATCACTCCTGCTATCACTCTTCTCCACCCACTCCACCCTGCCTGCACTCTTTTCTTCACTTCTCTAACACACTCTCCATTACTTTGCACTGTTGACCCCAGATACCTGAACTCCTCCACCTTCTCCACCTCTTCTCCCTGCAACCGCACCACTCCACTGCCCTCCCTTTAGAAGTTCATTTTTGTACAAATATTAAAAGAAAGTAAACAAGACCAATAGTAATTAGATGATGATTTACTGACTACAGCTCAGCTCTATAATTCTCTCCAATTTACCTGCCTAAAGGAACATCTAAGGTGCTCAGGAACTTGCACCATTGAGAGCATCCTGATGGAAAATAGTTTTGGACGGTAATGAAGACCCTTAGCCATCCCAGCAATTGACTTTTCCCAGTTGCAGTCAGGGAAAAACATATACTCCCTGATTTAACACCGAGAGAACGACTAGAGAGAATTCAGGCTCTCAACCAGGAGAACATCGAGAACTAAAGCTTGGATTTATACGAACTTCAGTTTAGCCACATTGTCACAGACATACGTGCTGTAACACATTCCAACACATTTCTATTGTTATCATTTTGACCCCCCCAAAAAAAACGAGCTGGGGACCTGGTTTTGTGGCCGAGGTCGCGAAGGTTATTTATTACTTCATCATGCAGATTATTGGTTGCGTGATTCATGTACCGTTACAGTGTCTGGCGGTCGTACGCATGAACACAGCTGACTTTTTTGTCCATGTATTGTAAAAAGTCGGGGTAAATTTGGTAAAAGCACCATCTTGGATGATCATTTTAAATATTGTAAAACCTTTTTGTTTAAAAAAAAACATATTTTTGTTGCAATACTTATGTACTTCCAAAACTAGTCAGTTCCTCTTTTTTAATCATTTTCTCTCTCTCTCTCTCTCTCTCTCTCTCTCTCTCTCTCTACTTTCATTTCACTGAAAAGAAAAGAAAAATCACCAAGTTTGCACACATTTATGACTTATAGTGTCGAGAAAATCGGACTCACCGACAGCGATATGAAGAAAGACGAGAAAATAAACACAAGTCTGCATTCTAACTGACGGCACAAAAATGACAACTCGGTGTGAAAGCTGCACAAAATTGTTGCTGTGGGTCAGAGACGAAGCCACTGGGTCACATGGTTGCTGGGAGACACACACATATACACACACAATTTCCTTTTTTCCCCAAACAATAATAGTTCATGCAAAACTGAGTTTTAAAAGTTGATACTATTTCTATTCAACTATTAACACTGAATATAATGTATTTAATTCTGGTCTTTAGATACTAAGAAATAAAAAAAGCATCAGAAACTACTGCCCAATATGTCCCACTCAATTATACCGATCAGGTATGACATTATGACATTATGACATTTTGACATTATAAAATTATGACATTATAACATTATGAGTGGTGATGTTGTATGGTTTAGAGACAGTGGCATTGAGTAAAAGACAGGAGATGGAGCTGGAGGTAGCAGAGCTGAAGATGTTGAGATGTTTATTGGGAATGTCGACAATGGACAGGATTAGAAACGAGTTTATTAGAGGGACAACGCATGTAGGACGTTTTGGGGACAAGGTGAGGGAGGTGAGATTGAGATGGTTTGGATATGTGCAGAGGAGGGACGTGGGTTATATCCGTATGCTGAGGATGGAGACACCAGGAAGAAGGAAAAGAAGAAGGCCAAAGAGGAGGTTCCAATATACCCCAACACTGATTATATCTTCATCATGGTGCCTGTTAGTGGGTGGATACATTTTAAGGCAGCAAGTGAACATTTATTTCCTCAAATACGTGTTAGAAACACTAAAAATGGGCGAGCATAAGGATTTGAGTGAGTTTGACAAAAGTCTAGACAACTGTGGGTTATTCCTGGTCTGCATTGGACAGAATTGATCACACGTGCTCCAAGGATGGATTATTCTTTGATTTTCACATTTCATTACTCCACTGTTCTGAGAAGATGTTCCACTAGATTTTGGAGTGTGCTTATGGATATTTGTGTTCATCAGCCACAAGGGTGTTACGAAAGGCAGGTACTAATGTAGGTAAGGAGACCTGGGGTGCAGTCAGCGTTCACATTCATCACAAAGGTGTTCAGTAGGGATGAGATCAGGTCACTCAAGATATTCCTATCTAAAGCATGTCAAACAGATTTTTTTTTAAAGAGCTCACTTTGTGCACAGGGGCATCGCCATGCTGAAACAGGTTTTGGGTTTCAAGTTTTAGTGAATGCAAAATTGTATTATAGCACATCTAGAGATGTGCTGTACGATTGAGTGCCTCCAGATTTGGGGTAACAGTTTGGAAAAGAACCACATATAGCAGGAAAGGTCAGGTGTCCCAATACCTTTGGAAATATAGTGTTAAAATTTAAATGAGCTATTTTTTACTTATACTTGAATAGATTATAAGACCAGTAACTTATACTTGTACAGTGTACGATATTTCTGTTTCTAATTACGAAGTATCATTATAGTCATAAAACTTGAAATATAACGTTAAAGTAAAACACCATTCCTTGATTGGGGATTTCGAGGGGGATAATCTTTGAAAAATACAAAACATAACAAAGTGTAATAAAGGTCAAACTTGTGCAAAGTACAGTAATGGAGCCACATTTGCCTTAGTAACTAATTTGTTTACATTTATACCAAATGCACCTAAAAATGCATTTTTATAGCAATAGTTTTTTTGATACTTGAAACACCACTTTAACACATCTGCCAATTCTGAGAAACATTAGCCCTTATTATATAGCTCTTACTGCACTACAGTGTGTGTACTGTAGCAGTATCGGTTTCCCTGCATAACACCAGCGATCAATGCATAATTTCTATTTCGGCTTACTAAACCATATATTACTGTCACGAATACTGACATGTTGGTTTATTTTAGACCATGAATTCCCCCCCTCCCCCTTCCTCCAACCCCTCCAACCCAAACTTGTCTGTTTTGATGTGGTTTGAGTTCTGAAGGTAAAATCAATAATGAAAAATGATCATTCTTTGGCAGCCCAAGCTGAGGAGCAACAATCCATTACTTCCGGAGCAGCTACAAATTTATCAGGTCTTGCGAAACAGAGGCAATTAAAAGGTAAACTCATTAAAACTTTGGCCATAGTTTCCCAAGGCAAGATAAGAAAATCCTTAGTGCAGTGATATAATGAGTAGTGAGATTGATGGAACTAGAGCATGAAACAAACTTGTTTAGCTTGGAAATCTGTATGGCATTTTTTTTATAGGTTGCAGTAAGAATTTGTGACAAATTCATGCCCAGTGCTTCTGGCTTTTGATCCACTGTGACACTTCTACTAAAATACAAAAATGTTGCAGCAGCACGATGAATAATTTCATGCAGACATTAGGTGGTATCAAAAAGTTTCAACCAGCTCTGTTTACAAGAAAGTATTTTATTTATCCACATTTACACACCATCACCTTCAAAACAGTCCCCTTGCACAGCATTCCCACCACCTCTGCAAGTCTTCTTTTCGAAGAGCGTCAAGCACCTTTTGCAATTTGTGCAGGATCTCTGCAATAGTGTCAAAACAAGGAGCAGGATCTTCATCTTCTGGAAGAGGGTGAAGTCTGCACTAGCCGAATCTGGCAAGTAGGGTGGTTGCATAATAGCAGACGTGGTAACGCACGTGGTAAGTATAGCACCAGTTTCTTTTGGCACACTGACATCTGAAGGTCGGTGCTCCCTGTGACTGTGAATGCAGCCTTGTTATAAAAAAAAAATTTGATAGCTCGTATAAGTTCGCAGTATACATCAAAATAGGGGGGAAAAATGTGAACTCTGTAACTTCGACCTTGGTATGGTAGTTGGTACCAAATGGGTTCCAATTTTTTTATAACTCGAAACTGTTCATTTCCTAGCACTTTTTTAAAAAAACAGTAGTTTTTAGAGTTCACACAGAATAGTATTGTGATTGTTTGAAAAAGCCAAGGTTGAAAAAAAATAGAAAAAAAAAAGATGATGGTCTTGCTAATGGTTTTCAGAGGCTGCCTTATGTATCAAGATTCGTTGACCCCCCTGGAGCTGTAGAGATGGATCTTTTTCCTCTTATAGCCAAGGCAAAACTGAGCAGTAAGTAACTTGTCCATGTGCATGTGTCATTCAATTATGCAGACAAGAAGCTTGTCTTCTGCACAAGCCATAATCTTTGCGGTTATAAAGTAGATATGGGCACAAAATGAGCAGGGGTACCTATTGTTAGTCTTGGTACAAGTCCCTTGTGAGGCATTGGCCTTGTAAAGGGAAGAGTTTTTTTTTTTTGGTTCAGCCAATTACTGCACATGCTACTGCAAAGAAGAGCGTGAATAATTTTATTCTTCTGCATTTACATTTATGCAATTGGCAGACCTACATCTAACAGCATAGATGCCTAAGATAATTACAAGACATGGGCCAGTGCTGTAAAAATGAGTGATCATCTCACATTGGCACCCAGACCAAGACAATAAGAGGAAAATAAAATGGGGAACTGCTCTGCATAGCACCAGGAAAGCCCCTGCAATAGGTACCCTGACCCCTCATAGAAAGGTGGCAAATGAGTTTCTTTTCAACCACAGTTGTTTTCAGGTAGATCATAAAAGGGACATAACTGGTGTATAATTTGTTGAAGAGGATGTGTTTTTTCAAGCCAGCTAACCAGTTCAACAAAGAGGTTCCATCTCGGTATGACGCATTAGCCCAATTACTAAAGTTTAACATCTGCATAGCTCCTCTTCCTCAATAGACCAACACTGAAAAAAGCACCAGCGGATGTCCCTTTTTCAATCTCCTTCACCAAAAAATTGACAAGGGGATTAAATGCTAGAGTACCTCTTGTCTATTTAGAAGCATGTGTACATGTGCCAATGCTACCAATTAATGATGCATGTTCTTCTTTCAGACCTTGCTATTTAAGTGTAGGAGGAAGCGCATATATTCTCCACCAACTGCCTTTGGGTAATTAAACCTCACCCCACTCAAGGCTCACACGCCCACATGAAGTCACTGCATAGCTCCAGCAAGCTTTAGGTACCAATGGACTCTGGATAGTTCAAGTTCAAGTTTAGGTTTTTTTCTATAGCGCTTATCACAATGGACATTGTCTCAAAGCAGTTTTACAGAACTAAAGTAAATGATGGGGGTGACTGTGTCAAGGAAAAACTCAGTAGATGTTATGAGGAAGAACCAGGAGCTACTGAGCAACTCATAAAACACCTTCTCCAAGGTCTAAAGCCATATATAGTATTTCCTTATGTATTTTCTAATGCCTTGCTCAAATAGATATGCTTTTACTGGTTTTGTAGACTGTAACTGATGTGTTACTGTGTGTTTGGTGCCACCCATCCTCTTGAGCCTGGTTCCTCTCAAGGTTTCTTCCTTATGCCATCTTAGAAAGTTGTTCCTTGTTCATTAGGGACCAACATATTATTATTTAAAAGAACAATCTTATTCATTCCTTTCTACCACATTATCTGTGTAATGCTGCTTTGAGACAATGCCCAATGTTAAAAATTGCTTTACGAATAGAAATTAATTGAATTGAATTTATCGGATGCACCCGAATGCTCATTGGTCATTAATTTCGACATTTAACTACTAGTACTCATGGAAAAGTATTACTAGTATTTAGGGGTGGCAACAATTTGATGTTCTGCAATCTTATCTTTGCAAGAGGTGTTATAAAACAAGGATCCTACCATTTTGGTTTTATGGGGGTGCGCGATGTCTGATTTCACATAGAACTTCTGGTTCTGGTTCTTTATCAAAAATTCTCCCAATTAGTTAATATATAAATATATGAAAAGAAACAAGCTTAAAATCAATATGTTTCACATCTATGGGTGCCATAAACTGTATTATCCCAACACACAGACACACACTTACACAAATTCACTCGCTATTGAGATTCTCTAAAAATTGCTTTCATTCACTCTTATTCTCTTTATGTTTTCTGGCTTATTTTTCTGCTCTTGGCATCTTCTAGACACTCTCTCTGTCTCTCTCTAACCTCTCTATCTTGCTGTCTCAGTCTCAGAGACAGGTGTGTGTGCAGCAGGGTTCCAATCAAGGAAAAGCTCACACTAACACCCAACCGTGTACACAGGTAGCAATCGGTAAAAGAACAGCAGGTGTGTGTACTTTGAAGTCTGATTTCAAAGTACACCCACACACATCCTCATTCAAGTTTAAAAATAAAATGCACCAGGTGCTAAAGAAGAAGAATGGGACCACATGAGTTTAAGAACTGCCAGTAAACACTTGAAGGCTTGAAGATTTTAAAAATGTAATTGCTCATCCCTACTGAACCCATTTGGGATGAATTGGAACGCTGACTGCACCCCAGGTCTCCTCATCTACATCAGTACCTGCCTTTCATGACACTCTTGTGGCTGAAATATCCATAAGCACACTCCAAAAAATTTAGTGGAACATCTTCCCAGAACAGTGGAGGGAATTATGAAAGCAAATTGGGAATAAATGTGGAATGCAATGCTAAAAAATCACATATCGTACTTATGACCAGGTGACACAATACTTTTGGAAATATAGTATGCATTGTAGTGCTACATAATTAAGAATATTATAACACATTATACATTATATAAATATAATGGCTCAGGACCCCATGTTGCATGAATAGTTCACCTCATTAATGATGGAACTGTAATGGATGGACATTTGGTGCCACCCAAATAAGGATGGGTTCTTCCTCATGAACTCTCAGGGAGTTTGTCCTTGTCACAGTTGCCACTGGTTTACTCATTAGGGATAAACTTAAGAAACAAACTTATTGGCACTAAAATTATTAATTCATTTATATGACTTTATTGCCACTGTATCTCCTTAAAGACGCTTTGAGACCATTTCCATTGTTAAAAGTGCTCTACAAATAAACATGAATTGAATTCCATTAAATCCATTCTTCTTCACATATTCACCAAATGACATAGTAAATGTGTTTAAAACAACTTTTACAACAATATTGCTATCAAATCAAAAACTGACCCAAGCCTCATCTAACCAGCCCTCGGAGGTCAAATCTTTTTCCCAGCGCAAATGAAAGAATGCTGTAAGATCCGTTCTTAACTTTTTCCCTCCACAGCACACTGAAACTGTCTACAACGTCTGCTTGCTCTCAGCACATAGAACTGACAGCTCCAAACATGGTCCATCTGCTCTTCCTCACTCTGGACTAATTTGCTGCTATACCTACAGCGGAAGATCAGACAGGAGACGACGTCGCACTGTCTAAACACGCCACGTGTCATCTTTTACGTGACACGCCTGAGCAGCTAGCGCTGGCAGCTCGAATGTTCTTATCTATCAGCACCTCATTTCCCTCTAATGGAAAGTGAATGAGTCATACGGACACCACAGAGTTTCATGTAGTTACATAAGCTGCAGTGTTACGGAGCGAAGCGGTCTGAAGCGTCACTTAGGTTTAAGCGAGAAATTAGAAGACTTCGGATTTTATTTGAGAGGCAGACTCAATAAATGCTTTTAGCTGAATTTTCGGGGGGCCAAGCACCCAGGCTCGTTGAGCCACGTATTCGCAACAAAAAGCAGAGCCATAACAGCAATGATTATGATGCGTATGATGACAGATCGTGGTGAAATTTTCTGAATGTAGTAGCTTTATTACTTCAGTTGCTGTGACTGCTATGACACGCAGTTCCAAGTAAAAAATGATGATTATAAACATACTTCCAAATTCAGCCAAAATTCGACCTGCTGATGGAGCTGAAGCTTTTCGAAAAAATTTGCTCAGAATATTCCGTTCACTCTCCTCAATAAATATGGTACCAAAAAGTTTAGAAACTAGCTCTGTTTAAAAGAAAGTGCTTTATTTTTACATGTTTACACACAATTCCCTTCAAAATAGAACCCTTGTGGAATGTGTCCTGAAAGTCTTCTTTTCAAATCGCGTCAAGCACCCTTTGCAATTCGCGTTGGATCGCCGCAACGGTGTCAAAACAGCGACCAATGAGATGGATGCTCATCTTTGGAAAGAGGACGAAGGACGCTGGAGTAGAATGGATGGGGAAGTGAGATAAGGTGGATCCGACAATTAGCATGCATGAGTTGCCAAACGGTTTTGCCATTTTCCATGGTTGAGCTCATTTGAGGCTCTTTCTGATCTCTCGTCATCTTTTATTGAAGTTCTTCCACTCTTGAAGCCACTCAAAGCACGTCAACCGACCAGTTGCAGCGTCAAACGTATGTCATTTCAAATGTTTCTGTGGCAGATTAGCTCTTTGTTGTGTTATGAATCTCTATGTTGTTTGATTTAGTTGTTTAGTTGTTTGATGTGGATATCATACAAAAATTACCAACCAGAGACAGTAATAGCTGACATGTTTCATCCCAAACAAGTAAAGACTGCTAAGCGCCATTTTTTCCTGATCACGTTTCATCACAAAGTACAAAATAACTATTTATCATTTGCTTCCTTCAAAAGTTTACAAATGGCATCATGTCAGTTTAATTTAAAGGTTAGATAGAGTAACACCAACTCTCCCACTCATACACAGCAGAGCCAAATTTTGCTCTATTGTCAAGGTGAACTCTTCCGTTCACTCAGGAATAAGTTCAATTGCCCAGCAGCCATTTTGGTGTAATGCTTCAGACTTTGTGAAGTGTCATGAAATTTCAAAATGGGATCGAAATGAACATTACTTCCCATTTCTCCGGCAAAGGTCGCGAAGGGCTCGAGTCTTTACCCGTGAGCGACTTTCCCCATTTCTACGGAGATGCTAGCATATCGTGCTAGCATAGCCGCTAGCATGGGCCAGCCTCTACGTGCCTAATGAACCGAAAGGAAAGAGGAATGGGAGAGATAATGAGATTTACCCTCCAACACACACACACACACACACACACACACACACACACACACACACACACACATAGCATTAGACACATTCAGGCTAGTCATGCAACTGAGTTAAAGACCTACAACACTGACACACTCTCGCACTTAAACATTTCCTTTACCTGAACACTCCTGAAATACTTGTTAGAATAAATTAAATCTGATTATAATCGTATTGGTCAGATGCTTAGTTAAATGTACAATAATGCAGTTCCAGTACCATCACAAGCTGTTATGTATTTGTAAGCTGTTAAGTTTTTTAGCATTATAAAGCTGGACATATGAGGTGGTATCAAAAGGTTTCGAGACCAGCTCTGTTTACAAGAAAGTACATTATTCATCTACATGTACATGCTATCATCTTTAAAATAGTCCCCAATGCTCAGCAACAGTGCTCCCCTCGTTCCTTCAACTTCTGGAATGTGTCCTGGAAATCTTCTTTTCAAAGCGTGTCAAGCACCTTCTGCAATTCGTGTTGAACCTCTGCAACGGTGTCAAAACGGCAATCTTTGAGCTTGATCTTCATCTTCTGAAAGAGGGGCGAAGTCTGCCGGAGCCAAAACTGTTGAGTACAGTGGGTGCGGAAGTGAGATCACGTTGTGTCTGCCGATTATTCACGTGTGAAGAGAGCTCGGTGATAGGGTGCGTTGTTGTCGTAGAGCATCCAGCCACAGATCCAGGTTGCTTTCGCAGAATGTCCTCCGTCAGACCAGCACCAGTTGCACATTTCCCGATGTACACAGGACGATGTCTTTTGCCGCACTAACTTATGAAGGTCAGTGCTCCCTGTGATTGTGCGTGCAGCCTTGTGCTGCCACCTGTTGGTGTGTTACAAAACTAGTCTCATTTTGATTTGATTTATTATATATCGTTTTAGCTATCACTGCCAGAAATTAAACCTTGTTTTGTGGAACATCAAACATCACTTATATTGGATTCTGTTGTTTTATTGCAGCAGCATGATGATGATTAGTTTTGATTCCCTGCATAATTTATTACATTTGAATTGAATATAAGTAATTACACTTATATAGACAAACATTTGTGGACACATAAACAAGATTTCACATTTAGTCCCCATTTGCTGTTATAATATCTTCTAAAAGGATTTGTGGAGATTCGTGCTCAATTTACCACAAAGAGCATTGGTACTGATGTATTTGAGGTGAGTAGCAATGGGGTGGTTTTCCAATTCATCCCAAAGGTGTTCAGTAGGGTTGGAGTTCTATAGCAGGAGATCTTCTACATCCTGCAACCCATGGAAAGCATATCTTCATGGATCTGGCTTTGTGCATAACAGCATTGTCATGGTGGAACAGGTTTGGGTCTCTTAATTCAATTTGCCTCCAACTTCAGGGTAACAGTTTGGGGAAGAACCACATATGGCTGGTAAGATCGAATGTCCAATTTCTTTCATCCATACAGTGTATAACTCACCAAATTGCATCAAAATCCTTAAATACACTGAGTCTTGGGTAATGTATTATTTAATTCTCCTTCTACACCATATTGCATCATTTGTCACTGAATGGGAATCAACCCTTGTGCAACAAAAACCCACCGGTGCTCAATAACTTTGAGTGGCAGTGCATAATTATAGTGATAATTGCCAAAACTCTGTGTACCGATCAATAGAGTAGATTGATCTACTGCTGATTCACAGACAAACAGTATTTTTCAAAGTATACACACACACACACACACACACACACACACACACACACACACACACACACACACACACACACACACACACACACACTGAGTTACAATACAAACCTCTAGATGGCATCATTAGCTCCCAGATCACAGCAGTCATGTTATACAGTACACTTCCCAAGATCATGAGAATATCACCGAACTCAGACCACTTCAAATTTTGTATTATTTCTCAGGAATTTCTATTAAGCAACGGTGCAAATAATTATGCTACATTGAAATTTGCCTTTAAAAAATCTATAAATGGGGTGATGAATTGATGAGTGTTTTTTCGGGAAAAAAACGCCAAGAACGGAACTCTGGATAAAAGCAGCTGATGAAAAGGAAAAGAAAAAAGGAAGGAAGGATGTATTAATAATAAAAAAATTGGTAAAAGTATTGCAACCAGTGATGTATTTTTTTTTGGGGGTTGAAATGAATGAATGAATGAATGAATGAATGAATGAATGAATGAATGAAGTGTGCTGTTGAAAATGGATGGGGTTTGTTGGTCACATTCAAAGAGTTGTTACAACCATAACTTTCATTGTTTAATTTATTTAAATAAAATAAAATAAATTATTACATTTAGCATCGTGCATGAAACCAGTTCCTGTTATCGCTTATGCTATAGCCATTGTTTACTTGCATTCAAGTTAATAAGAAACCACAAAAACTTTCACAACTTGAACACTTTCTCATCTTAAACATCTCTGATATGTATATTATTAGTCTTAAATGTAGTGTAAACAGAGCTGCTGTTATAAAAAAAATGTATCAAGACCTTTTGACCAACCAGATTTGGGAATCTAGCAGTGCTGCAGTATAAACGTATCAAAGTAAAAAACTGATTTTCCTTTCCTTTCTTTTCTTTTTATTAGCTGTTTTGCACCAAATGTTGCTCACATGCATTTTAGAAAGTGTCTTTTATAATTTTTTGTGTAGTTTTTTACTGTAGTTTACTTATTTTTGTGTAGTTTTTTCTTTTGTTACTTTATGTTGTTTCATTAAGCACCTGAAAGACTGTTGATTTGTTTTTTTATGGTATGTGGTGTATATGGTTGAAATGCCAATAAATACCCACTTGACTTGACTACGAAGTTGTAAAAAGTAAATTGGCTTTCTTTTTTTTTTACAATTGAACTTAAGTAAAAGTATAAACAAAATACCCAACTCTAAATGTATGTATCAATCGAATATAGATAAGAACATTGAAAACTCCATTAACGCTTGTGTTCTTGCTCCAGCTTCTCACTTTACACAATTCACATATTCAGTTTGTGAAAAACAAAAGAAAAAATACGGCATCGCTGGAGCAGAGAGGGTCAAGGGCCTTGCTCAAGGGGTCCAAGTGTGGCGTCTTGCCAAAACTGGGGCTTAAACCTTCAACCATCCAATCAGTAAACCAAAACCTTAAGCACTGAAGCAGGGAATATTGACATGTTTCAAAACTAAAATGTAAGATATTACACATTACAACGTAGAGAAGTAAAGATTTTCCAACATAAAAAAAAAACTCTGATACAGAACCTTGAACCTTTTTACCAGTACACCATTTTACATATTTATTTATAATTAACTGTAACACATCATTTTTGAGTACATTATTTTAAATAAAATAAATGGTACGTAAATTAAAGAAACAATAACAATTAATAAAAAATCAGCTTGCGGTTGGTTAGTGCACTAATCATTGTACTAAAGGTTTTGAGTTTAAATCTCAGCTTAAAAAATTCTTCTGAGATGGAAACTGTAGTTTATTTAAGACAGAGAGAGATGAAGAATATTAACAGACAATACGCCTGAAGGAAAACATAATTTTCTTTCTCGTATCCTCAGAACACAGTGTTGTTTAATCAAATCACGATTACATTTTTTTAATAACCATACGACCCATATGGCCTTCCATAGCAGTATATATATTTTTATGTCTCGATTGGCCCGCCATAGCGCTTCCCCTCAGATGATGCTGAGGCAGTTGCGCTCGCGCTCAGAGACTCGGTTTTGTCATCCGCGCGCGCGCTCAGATGCCGCTGAGGCGGACAGCGTGGGAAGAACGAAACTGTTAAGGATTTTTACCGCCATTTTTCTTTTACTTCTTCTCTTTTTTTTAATCCTTCTCTCCTACCCTACCCAGAGCGGCAATTAGGACCGGACCGTGGTGACTCTGACGCAAGGGGGATGCTCAGGTGTCGGCGCCGTTAAACAAACTTTTTGGCTACACGTGTGAGAGACCTGACAGGGACTTCCGGTTCAGCTGACAGGAATCTTGGCGGGGGGGAAAAAGACACCAAGTTTCTCTCAGAGCTGAAAGAAGTTTTTTTTCAGCTTTTTATCCTGTCAAGATGGCTGCTTTCACCAAATCTGGAGATGATTCTAACTATAAACCTTTCTTAACCTATAGTATACATGTTAAAAGTTCTAAATCTGACTGGCTTTTGTTGTGAATTCACAGTTTCCTGCTGTTCCAGAAAGTCTGCTGAGATATCACTGAAGATGTCATGTCGACCAAAAAACGACAGGGCAGGTATAATAAGTCCTCATCCTGGTAAGAATGATGAGCAGATTGGACCGATTGGTTTCGAAGCTTAGTTAGATGAGAGTACCCAGTTAGACGCGTGTCTTCGAACTGGAATTCGGGATGCCGCTCGGCACGTGAAAACCCAAAACCGATCGATCATGTTCAATCCGTTTTGGCGAACGCAAACGGAGTTCCTTCAGGGAATAATATTCCATGTGTAAAATATCAGAATGACAGACTCCATGAGGAAAATGCTCCATCTTGCTGGAAATGATGCATGGATGTTCTCAACCGAAGCTGAAGGTTGGTTAGCGTTGCACATGCTCGAACAGGTGCGCCATCGCCGTTTCCGCCGCTTCCTCTTAGCCTTCAAAGGATTTCACACACCGTTTCATGCAATTTCCATCACCTTTGTTAGCGTGTCAGTTGTCCGCTATGGATACGGTGCCTCGCAGGTTGATTTCATGCATGGGCTGGAATTTCGGTTAATTTCTGTGAAAACACATATTTCATCGAATGCTATGAAAAAAGTCTCCATTCTGTATGGCAAGTTTGGAATCAGTTTTAAAACTGTACACGTAATTCTGATTAGCATTAAAGCTAATAATTCAGTGTGTTAATGTCACACACTCAGAATAGTGCATGCTGGTTGTCATCATCTTGCCCACACAGTTGATTTCATATGAAGTGCACAGTAAAAATATCCTGGTTTTAGGCTAATCTTTGTGTTTGCATATGTGTCTGCTCACAGCGGCCCGTACTTTGGCGCTATGCTCTAGCGCCAATATGAGAGTCTTCCTGGCGCGTTGAGCTTCTCCGTGCCAGTCCACATGCAGGCCAAGAAGCGCTACGTGCTAGCGTTGGCGGCGGCTTGCGCCACGCTGCTCGCTTACATCTGCACTCTGCACACCACCGAGATCCAGGCGCACAGCGACGAGCTGCCCTTTTACACCCTTCTCAACCATGCCGAGCAGCCGTACCTCTACTTGGAGGAGGTAGAACCGGAAGAGTACGGACCGCTGATGCTGCTGCGGCGCGAGATCCAAAACAACATGTACAAGAGCCGGCGCTGTCGCATGGACACCTGCTTTGACTTCGGTCGGTGTCAGGGTGCTTTTCGGGTCTATGTGTACCCGCCAGGCACGAGCACGGTCACTGGGATTTCTGAGAATTACCGGAAAATTCTGGCCGCCATTGAGGACTCACGGTTCTATACGAACGATCCAAGCGAAGCGTGCCTTTTTGTGCTTAGTGTGGACACGCTGGACCGTGACAGGTTGTCACCACAATATGTGCAGGATGTCAGAACTCAGATTCAGAACCTTCCACTGTGGAATGATGGAAGAAACCACCTGATCTTTAACCTGTACTCTGGAACATGGCCCGACTATGCTGAGGATTTGGGTTTTGATGTAGGCCAGGCCATGTTGGCCAAAGCCAGCGTCGACGTGCAGAACTTCAGGCCCCATTTCGATGTCTCCATACCACTTTTTTCCAAAGACCACCCCCAGAAAGGTGGCGAGAAAGGTTTTTTGGCATCCAACAATGTCCCGCCTGCACGGAAATACCTTCTGGTGTTCAAGGGAAAGAGGTACCTGACAGGAATTGGTTCGGAAACCAGGAACGCTTTGTATCACATACATAATGGGGAAGATATGATTTTATTGACCACCTGTAAGCACGGGAAAGACTGGGAGAAGCACAAAGACACGCGATGTGACCAGGATAATGAAGAATACTCAAAGTAAGTTTGCCACTTTTATGACCCTGCTATTGGTCCAAGCTTGGTTGCCAAGTTTGATAAAGTTTCAATCATTCAGATCAGTAAATATCACACAGCGTGAATCACGTTTTTCAGTCCTTGTGCTGCAGTTGGTTTTGGTGGATTTTAGAAAATAAAACGAATCCAGAGAAAAAAAATGACATGTCATTTGGCTGTGTTACATCACAGAGTTAAAATGACGAGGGAACGTGTTTTCAGCGGAAAGGAATTGCTGTGATTAATGATATGTGCCTCAAAAACAAGAGAACAAATGATGCCTTTTAGAGTCTTGAAACTTGCCGTTTTCTGTCCTTGGGCAACTCTATGAAACCTCCAGATGTTAACTGAACATTGTTTTTTGGCATTTTCGGGGTGCATTGCTTTTGTTGCACCTTACATAACAGGGTGTTTGCTTTAGTGTGCCATGGAAAAGGTTTGGCTGTTATATTATATATACCATGTTATATAGACACCACCACATAACATTAGGCCATGTTCCCAGACAAAAAAGTTAAATGTAAATAAAAGCAAATGGTCACGTTGTTGGCCAGACTCTGTACTACTCTTTTGCAGTTAAAGCCTAAGCTGGTGGGTGATTTATTATTTATTTATTTTTGACTTGATGCATGATGGAATCGTGGGACACCGACTTGCGAAATCATCTGACCTTAATCCTGTATGAACCTGGGATTATGCATCAAAGGTACAACATAATTTATTCAGCATTAGGGTGGGATGAATTTGACAGGCACATTCTCAAGCAGATCCCTGACAGGCATAATTATTTGGGACGAAGTGACACGCTACTAATCGTTCATCTAACAGAAATGATAAAGAACTCGGAAAGTCTTCCGTATCCATTTCCAAAATTTGTTGAGATATATAAACTTCTCGGAGGGGTTGACTCTTCGAGACCCTGCTGTTGCAAGAATCGGATTGTTGTGAAGTGAGCGGTGTGCTACAAATAGAGACCGATTAGCTTTATTCTAATGCACACGGAATGATCACTTTGCCTTGTTATGAACGTGTCAGTGTTTTGTCTCATTAAAATACCTGATTCCTGGTGAGCAAATATGCAGATAGAGAATTCTAGACTTTATTACTGTTTTCACATTAGTACCCAGCAGTTAAATACGGTGTTATAGCATACAGCTAAACCTCCATAATGTTGCTGAAAATGACTGATTTTTTCAAGGCACTTGTCTGAAAAAAAAAGGCTTCTAGCTAAATATAGAGTGACGGGTTTTGTGACTAATTTCTAAGATCTAAAACAGATCAGATTATAACATCACACAGTTTTTTTGTGCCCTACCTAATGCTCACCTACTCTATATTTCTTATTGACCTGAACTCATTTTACTAAAGATGTCAATACAGGGTGTTTGAAACCTTGGCAATTTGTATACAATGCCTTGCATATGTACCTTTCACACATTTGAGTAGTGTTACAAATCTACACAGCTCATAATATTTATCTGAAGGTGGAAAATCAGAACGATTTCGTCAAATATAAAACTCTAAAATACGCTATTGATCTCTATGACATGAACGGGATCTCGATCTAAGTTTCTCACTTGTTAGAGAACACACCTAAACAAGTGGAAAGCCAGGCGGACGCAAGGGCGTATAAAGGAACCCTATTTTTATACAGATAGTATCTAAAAGCAGTTATCTGAAGGCTTGAACAGTGAAACAGGTAGAGGTCTGGTGCAACCAGTGCTACCAAACATGAACACTGGGGTATATACTGTATATTTATATATATATTCTGTATATGACATTATGACCTGTGATCCAGTGAACATTTTGTCCTCAAAGTTGTTGTGTTAGAAAAATGGTGAGCGTAAGGATTTGATCAAGTTTGACAAATTGTGACGTCTATACGACTGGGTCAGAGCATCTCCAAAACTGCAGCTCTTGTGGGCTGTTCCCAGTCTGCACTGGTCTGTATCTATCTATCTAAAAGTGCTCTAAGGAAGGAACAGTGGTAAACAGGGTTATGCGTTGCTCACCTAGGAAGGAAAGGCAGGCCTGTGTGGTCCAATCCAACAGACGAGCTCCTGGGACTGTTTTGGCAGCAAAAGAGGGACCAACACAATATTAGGCGGGTGGCCATAATTTTATGCCTGATCGGTAGCCATAAAGTTATGACTGATTAGTGTATTTATAAGACACAGAAGTGGAGACAGCTGTGACTGGGAAAACACATATGGCAACAATGCGGAAGTCTGTAGCAATGCGAGCCAGACTGTGGCAGGCAGAACTATGTAAACCCTCTCTTAGGTGCATGGGAGGAGGATATTTCCTGACACCAATAAGCAAACATGCTCAGGACATGGTTTTTGGAACAGTATCTATAGGGTTTGGTTATAAAGAATGTACTTAATTAAGTCCAGAAATGAATAAATGATTATGGCACAATGTTGGCCGGCTAAAGAAATATATATCGGATAAAGACCAAACTGGAAAGTTCTACAAGTTCTACAAGAGCATTTAGACTAGTCAAACTTTAGCCAAAACTACAATGAAGCATGGTGGTGGAAGCATCTTGTTGAGAATTACCCATAGCCTCTCAGCCAGTTTTTCTGGCTGATGACCTGTTTCATCCAGTCACTGACTTTTGCTAATTGTGCGACCTACTTCCAAAAGTCAACAAGCATTGCATTGTGTGAAAAAAATAACTTTACAATCATGCATAACCATGTCACAGACATTGTACTAATGGTCCAGTTTTAGGTGAACCTTTCAATTTGTCAGAGGTTTGTTTTACTCCATACCCTGGAAAATAATATATATAAATATAAATAACCCTGGTTTTGTATTAGAGGGCTATAAGCACACTCTAATGAGGGAATACTCATCTGTAGTTTAAGTGAAGTAATATATGTCTCGCTAGCCTGCAAATTAAAGCTTGAGGTCTCGGCCAGCACACACTTACAGTTTAAATAAATTGGAAAGGATTTCAAAGTGGCGGTGCGGTCAATAATTGGCGCTCTGTTAAATTAAGTAGGAGCTCAGAGCCCGAGGAAGAGCGCATTCCTTAAACACACACTCGCTCACTCAGTCACACACTTCCCGCTGTGCTGGGGTGGATTAAAAATGAGCCTCGCATAATTCTGGAATGACAGCGCAGCCCAGGCACGGCACACACACACACACCCGCACCCTCATAGTCGATGCTTGATTTCATTATCGAGCGCCTCCGAGTCAATGAGAGGCCCGATTCCGAATGCTGTCAGATGTCTTTGTCAGTTTCCTGTTCATTTGCGCCTGCAGGAGAAAGGGAGGCGAGGTGGATGGAGGGATGAAGGAAGGAGACAGAAAAGGAAAAAAACCCCCGCCGATAAGATGTATCGGCTGACTCTAAATTAGAGGCGTTCACGACCTGCAGATTCATCACGGAGGGAGGGACACGCAAAGAAAGAGAGAGAGAGAGAGAGAGAGAGAGACGAATGATGGAGAGGGATGTTTTAATAGAGGTACAGTATGATCAAATGCAAGAGGTTCAATTCGGTGAGAATGCGCTTTAATTAATTTCAGTAATGGACCAGTTTAACTTTGAGAACTAAATGCTTATAAATCTGTATATCAAAGGGTTTTTTTTTTTTTTTGGAATATACAGTATAGAAGAATATCCCATTCTCAGTGATTGGGCGGTGCGATGAAGCAGTCAGTTTGTCCTGAAGATTTTCCCGTTCGGTATGAAGCATTTTTCAATTGGTACCATCACCACCTCCATTTAAGAAATTTTCTAGGGACATTGAACCCGTTGCAAGTGTGAAAACAATGTTTTATGAAATAACACTGTATGTAAAATTTGGATAGTTTGCCTTAAGGTGCAAAATGCTAACGTATCTAGAGGCATTTTATCCGGAACCTTCTTCCTAATTACTGGGTCGAACCAGTTGGTTGGGGGACCCCTGGTCCAAGTTGTCATTCTTGAACTGATTTCACAGATATCTTGTGGCCTGTTCAGGTGGGCTTATTTGATCTTTCCCACGAATTTTCTACAAAACCCTTCGTTTTTTTTTCACGTTCCCACTCCATTTGCACAACCTTGTATAAAAAGGCTCCAAAGAGATACTGGGTCTTTTTTTGTTTTTTTTACAATTTGGTTCAGCAACAATTTGAACATTAATCACAAGAAGCACCCATTTTTCCAGCATGTGATTCATGAAGTGTTTACAGACTGAATAGAGCAATTTACTGCAGTCAAACCTACACAAGGCAACATCTGAATAGAAAATCACTGACAAGGGAATCCAGATGAGACTTAAATCATCAGTGCAGAGTTTGGCAAAGAATAGTAAATCATTCAGCCTGGAATGTTCTCAGAGGAGGATGCAGAACAAACCATGGACATAACCTATGCGAAAGCAAAGTGGTGCCCCGGTAAAATAGGAAGTTACCCCACAAGCAGATGTAAATTCAATCCTGCCCAGATTGGGCTTCATCCATATTCATCCACTGGGCTTATTTTGTCTTGCAGATCTGGCAATGTGTATTCGCATATTCATGTATTTGTGCAGGTCTTCCTTGCACATCCCAATCAGCCCTGACCCATAAAGATTTGGACTCCACAAGACATCTGAAGGTGTGTCATGGTATCTAGCCCCACTATGTTAGTTTTTGTGAGGAAGCCTCCATGGATATTGTTTGTCCAGCACATCCTACAGATACTTGATCTGGTTCAAGATCTTTGGAATTTGGAGTCAAGACTTTTGCTCCCCTGAACAATCTTTGCATTGTGACAATGCAATGGTGTCCAAACGGCGACCATCGAGCTGAATCTACGCAGGAGCCAAATCTGGCAGGTGGGGTGGGTGCGGAAGTGAGATAATGTGGATTGTTCACGCACAGTTTGGTGAATGGTATCAACATTTTCGCTGATTGATCGTATTTAAAGGTCTTCAGGATCTCTCGTCGTGGTTTTGCATCATACTGCTCTATAATTAAATCCGTATTGGAATCCCTTAATGGCTGTGTACACTTGATGACCTCATGGTAAACATTTCCTTTTCTAGCTTTTGGAGAGAAAGGCAGGTGGAGAATAGTTGAAACCGGGGCAACAGTTGAGCAGCCGAGAGAGAGAGAGAGAGAGAGAGAGAGAGAGAGAAAGACGTGAGGTAGAGTATGACAGGATGAGATTGGAACAGGCCACCTGCTGTGATGTGTTCAGTAACAGTGTAATGTGTCAGTGGGAGTCACACTTTAAACCTCTATAATGAGGAGCCATGAGGAGAAACAGCACCTTCCGATCCGCCGCTGAGCGTTTACCGGCCTGGAAATAATGGTCATCAGCTGAATTTGTACCTGCCATCAGAGATATATTCCATCATACCGGTTTCAAATCAGCTATAACAAAAATAAATATATATATTTACAAGTACAGCGCATATGTCCGATACGTTCAGTACAGCACGTCAATTTTGCGATTCCAAATTCTCTTCAGGAAAGGGCTCCCCGGGGTTTGTTTGTCTTTTTTCTTTTTTTTTTCTTTTTTATACTGCCAAGATGAAGCCTGTCCCATTTGGAATCTATCAGTAGACAGCTGTCATCTTAGGTTCCTTGTTTTGGAAGAATTTGCAGGCTGAAGCAAACGCAAAAGGCTGTTCTGTTGACAACCGTCGAAAATGTTTATATATATATATATATATATATATATATATATATATATATATATATATATATATATAAAATACCTGAACCCGATTAAAAAAAAATAATAATTTCTATGTTTGACAAAAGATTTTTTTGTACATTTAATCCCCAGTTTCATTCCCATTTGCTTTTATAATAACCTCCATTTTTCTGGGAAGATGTTCCACTCGATTTTCAAGTGTGCTTGCCATAAGCTCCGCTATAATCCCACTAATCCAGTCGGGCATTGATGTAGGTGAGGTGAGGAGGCCTGAGGGGCAGTCAGTGGTCCAAATTTCCCAAAAAATGTTCAGCATGGTTGAGTTCAGGGATCTTCAGCAGGAGATCTTTCACTTCAACCCATACACAGAGGCACTGGAACAGGTTTAGGTCTCCTAGTTCAAGTGAAGGGATCATTTCATGCTACTGCAAACAAAGACGTCTTTGCGGACAAAACCACACTCAGGTCCAGAAATACACCCATCTATACGTGGTTCTTCGCCAAAGTAAAAAACCTAGCGACTGGTTCGGTATACAAGATTGAATGTAGCTATTAATAGATAAATGTATACCATGTTATTCAAATAAATAATTGATTAATCGATCAATAATAAGAAAAACGCTACTCTTTGGAAAATTGGTGTAAACCACGCGCCATTATGTTGTTAAAGGAAAATATTCAGCCCCAGGGTGCTAACATCAGTTCCGCTTCATTACACCGCTCCATCATTGTTTATTTGTGCTAATATTGCTAAGCACGGTTAACTCGCCTCCCTGTAATCAGCAAGCAGTGCAAACTCCTGGCTTTGCCCTCAACCCCTCAGGTCATACACTCGATACTGCCACATTTGTATAAAAGCTCTTCATTTCGTCTCCTGGCTTCTTGAACGCCAGCCAAAATCTGGGCTTTTTCACCCCCTGCTTTTTAAAGCCAGGGATAAATACATAAATAACATGAACACCATATTAATGATGAACCAGTAGACACGAAATGCCAGAGGGTTCCCAGTCTACAGATTTCGATATTCGAGTATCACCGGAAATCTACTGTCTAGCTGAGTTTTCACAATTTGCCTCTGCCAGCAAGCAGTTCCTGACCCCATGCCATCTGATGTGTATATATACAAACTATATATATATATATATATATATTTGTTGAAAATTGGATTTATTTATTTTTTTTTTTTTACTTGTGTACCGTGTTAGGCCAATCAATAATCCCAAGCAGCTGCAGAGCTCTTTGGTTGATTTGTGTGTGTGTGTGTGTGTGTGTGTGTGTGTGTAGAGTTGAGCTCTGCACTAATAACTTGCCTGCTCTTGTATGAACCTACACCACACACACACAATACACACACTGTCTTCGTCTCAGTCTGTTTCCTCTTCGTTCCTCTCTGTCAAACCGACACACAACACACACACACACACACTCACAGCTCAGTATAATGAGGGAATATTATTGTTTTATGTAAATGTCTGGAATGACACACTATACAATCTGCAGCAGGTGGCCTCCTGGGCTTGATTGATATTTCAGCTAACACATTTCTCCACAGGAGGGACCACGTATACGTGTATGTGCGCAAAAGTGTGTGTGTGTGTGTGTGGAATTTGTATCACCATGTGTGCATGTATTCAGCATATATTTTTTTTTTGCTCATAGATTATTGATGGAAAGAAGTGCGTAAATGCATTCTGCATATTTTGTTTTGTACTTTGGGGAACCACCAAACCACAAAAAAACATAACACCAAGCCATTAAACCTACAAGGTTCCTTTTGTGCCACCAGATCAGCATTGACCTAGCGAGGACTGGACTATTGTTTTTCCTTGAACTTTCTTTTGGTAGGTACTAACCTCCGCCCACTGGGAACTTCCCACAAGACCTCCGCTTTAAAGACGCTCTGATAAAGTCTGGACATCACAAAAGGTTTTACGCTTGCCCATTCTTCCTGCTTCCGACACACCAACTCCGCGAATTGCTGTCCTTGCCAGGTGCCACAAGGTAATCAACGGTATTTACTTCACATGCCAGTGGTCTCATATTATGTGTGGCTGATTTCGCAAGTGTCGCACTTGTGGGCATGTCTTATTATGCACCTCAGAGCGAGGACTAAGGGCCAGGACACATCACGCAGTCGGTTGGCTTCAGTTATTTTTTCGCATTTGGCTCTATTTGGACGGCGTTAGCTGTTTATCGGAGCACAGGGGGAAAAAAATTGAACTGACGGAAAGCAAACAAACGACGGAGTAAAGACAGACAGACACATCTTTATTGACATTGCATAGTACATGTTACTCCTGATCCCTGGGATCCTGGGAACTTCAGCTCCCTGACATTAAGATTTGCCCAAATCTTTTTAGCGTGCAATGCAATTTACTTTACAGTGTGACAACAATTTTATGACTAAGACAAATCAGTCATTTTCAGTCATTTTCTCCCTCTTTTTTTATTATTATTTTTTTTATTCATTTTGCTCCGAAAGGACGAAAAAGAAAAACACAAAGAATAAGAGCAGGGAGTTTGGTGTTATATTACATCCTCTCTGGAGTCACCAGAGTACCACCAAAAGTAATAAGTTGAGTCAATCACGAGTTCCTTGTTGTTTTCTTTTCTTTTCGTGTTTTTTTTTCTTCCTTAGCAGGAAATGCAATATACAAACACCGCTGGTCAACTAAGATTGATGACATCCAGAGGAGGAGAGGGGAATGCAGGAAAGATCTGCTTGTGGCAGTATTGATCTCTAAAATGAATAAATCATGTGGTTGCCTCTGATATTTCCACCTTGTACTTTAGTTGTGTTGCCACTGGCCATGAATGCAGGATGTGTTCGTTTTCAGCTCGAGATAAGCAGGTTTCATATTTATGCTCTCAGCTCAGAGGAAACGAGTCTTGCAGAGTTAGCATCAGTAAGAAAAAAAAACAAAAACAACAACGGCCACATTTCATTTGTTCCCGGCACCAGAGCACAGGTGAGAACAGCTTTTTTTTTTTATTATTTCATTTTTACTATTAATACTTTATGCTAACTCCATTTTTCTCCCTATGTCAATTCAGACATATTTACTCGAAAAGCCCTTTAAAATTTGGGAATTGGGCTATAAATGTTGGTTTGACCTTTAAATGTAGGTAGGGATACATTTCACCTCTACAAGTGGGCGGGGCCGACAATAAAATGATTGCTCATGCACAACTATGGGAATAGCCATAAACGTAGGCAGGCAAATTCTAACGTGTAAAAGTGGGCGGGGTCATCTACAGTTACGTATAAATAGAGGCAGGATTATTTTTACTAGCGAAAGTGGGCGGGGTTATCTTCAAACCCAGGTAGTGTTAAAGTTGACTATAAATGCAGGCAGACTTATTCTTACTAGCAAATGTGGGCGGGGCAATCTCTAAACATTTCTGATTTCACCTTTAAAAGCATGCAAGTTTTCCTTCGAGCACCACAAAGCCCCCAAACCCCCTAAGTGGCGCTGCCATCTCATTTCCTTCTTAACACCGTCTGTCTTTATTGAGTACGGGAGATGGGGAGCACGTGTTAAGAGAGTTAAAGGACACGGACACGTTCTTGTAATTCTCAGAAAGGTGTCGCGTGGATCGAAGCGGAGCCGTGACCGGCTTGCGTTAGGACAAATCTTTGCAAACGAGTGGCCAACTGGCGAGACGGAAGGCCGCTTATGGAAACGAGCGCCTGTTGCTAGGGCGTCGCAAATTGGCGCGATGCAAAACAGAAAACCGGGGGAAGATAAAAAGAAGTGCGGAGATTGTTAAGAAGGCTTTATGAGGGGAACGGCAAAGACAAGGCCATTGTGTCTATAGAGGCGAGTCCTGGTGCTTTCATTGTTGTCAATTTACATGGTGTAAAACACACACACACACACACACACACACACACAATTTGGATTGCTTAGTTGTGCATGAAAAAGATGTAAAAAGCTGTGTGTGTGTGTGTGCGGTATCTCTGTGCCCACGTACCGTTAAACAAACAAGGTCACAGCTTTGATTTGTGACTCCATCTGGCAGGTCGGTCATTTTTATGGCCGTGTTTATGAAAGGTGACATCAGCGTGAATAACCCTTCCATTCTGTTCACACTGTCATTTAATATCCATCCACCTGTCCGACTCGGCTCTGCCTCGAGTTCTGTCTCACACACACACTTTTACACACACTCCTCTTCCCTGTTCGATTACTTTATGATGCTACACACCCAAGCACTACTGAAGTCTTTTTCCGATTGGTTAAAAACGTGATGCTTCTTTCTCTTTGGCGGCAGCTCGAAACTGTAGCGCCGTAATCGTCCTAATTGGCGTTCCTATAGTAACATTCGTTAGCAAACGTAGGATTCAGCGATTCGTGAAAGTCTACGATGTAAAAGTGGGCATTTGTATCGCGTTCTCTCATCGCTACGGGAACACGATGTATCACAACACTGCTGAGACCCGAGGCGTATCCTGAGAGTCACATAGAATACAGATTGACATGGCAGAGGTAGAGCTGTAACTGCCTGCAGACACAACAAAAAAAAGTCTGGTTTCATTTAATCTTTTGTTGTTGTTGTTTTTTTTCCCCCCTTCCTCAAGTCATTAGTTAAGTCATTGGACTTGTGAGCAGGAGGTCATGAGTTCAAATCGCAGCAATACCAAGCTGCCACTGCTGGACCCTTGAGCAAGGCCTTTAACTGATAAGTTGCTCTGGATAAGGGCGTCTACCAAACACCATAAATGTTTGGCTGCATAATGAGGACATTTTTCCCCTAAAAATGCATCGAGCCCTCAAACGCCGGCTTTTCAAAAGACCGGCCGGCTTTTCGAAGGAGTGTGTTAAATTCAGGATATCAGTGTCAAAGTGGAGATCAAATGTGTGTGAAAAAGAGAATAATAATAAAAAGGAACTCCAGGCGCCACGAACGCCGCCTTTATTACCTCCAGAGGCATTATACAGATCTATAACCACAGGCAAATGAATTGTTTCCACTAACCCTAATTATGAAAAAGCATCCAGGAGTAGCGCGTTAAGCATTTCGAAGCGTGGCTACTTTTCAGTTTGATAAATCTCCAGCTGTGTATGCTGTCCGCTTTCAGGACCAGGGCATTCATTCACAAAAAAAAAATTATAATTGATTTACGGCAACATCAATACCGACTTTCCCAGAATTTCCTGGCTGAAAAACGCGAAGCGGCCGCCGTGAGCTCTACATCCGTTACATCAGCGTTGATATTTACCGCGGCTCACGATCGATCAGACGGAGTCATACTTTATTTTCTCTTTGCTTCAATTTCGTTCGACCTTCACGGAAACCGTCGGCAGGTTCGTCCGCGCACTTACCGATGCGCATCAGTATTGCTGTGTCCATCTTCATCAATCTTTTCTTCTGATCAAACATTGTAATGTTCGGTAGATACAAGTCAATCAACTAGAATTGTCATTTCATTACAGTAGAGCAGTGGTTCTCAACCTTTTTTTATTCAGGGGACCCTGATTTTAGGTAGGTTTCCACTCTCGCCATACGCTGCGGAAAAATTCTCGACGTTTATTTCCTCTCTTTATTATTTTTAAAATATTTATTATTACATTTTTTTATTGTGCTGTTAGAAATGAAACAAATATATTTATTAAAAAAATCAATCACCCCTTGAAAAACTTTAGCGACCCCTAGTGGTACTGGGTACTCTCACTGTAAAAAGTATATTCGTTCTTTCTCTTTCTTATGCCCTTTCTTACCTTCTCCCGTTCATTCTTTGCCTTTCATTATTTTCTTTCTGTCTGTCTGTCTAAGTTAAGTGCTAATAAGGGGACCAAGCACCAAAAGTGTACATGCAAACTATTGTTGTTCTAACTTTTCTTTTGCAGTACAGAAATGACTTTGGCACCCTGACTCAAAACTTGGGATTTGCACAAAACTTCAGGACAGTGCCCCCTACATGTCAAAGGTCACAATAGCATGCTTAAAATGCTTACTTCTTAAATAAGTCTCAATTCTTGGCCCAAGAAAATCACACTTGCAGCTATTGTTTGTAAGTAGATTTCTACCAACCCCACCCCCTTGCACATATGTAGTGGAGCGTGTTAGCATGCTGTAGGCTTGTTAGTCACAGGGATAGGATTGCTAATGCTGACACTATCAAAACACTATTTAAAATGCACACACACACACACACACACACACACACAACGTGTATTTAGATGTTTAACAGAGAAAGGTGAGGTAGTCTAATTATCAGCATTGTACCTCTTTGAAAAAATATGCTCCATTTTACCTTCAGTAATGTGAGCAGAAATATGAGAAGACAACATCTGGTAGGAAATGTTTTTACACTCAAGGCTTATTATTATTTTACGTTTCCCATGAATCCCAAAATGTCGAAAACAATGAAAACCTAAACGATTTCGAAAAGGAGTAATG
The DNA here is from genome assembly GCF_014805685.1 of Silurus meridionalis. Classification (NCBI taxonomy): domain Eukaryota; kingdom Metazoa; phylum Chordata; class Actinopteri; order Siluriformes; family Siluridae; genus Silurus; species Silurus meridionalis. The sequence continues at coordinate 25,839,149 of NC_060901.1, forward strand.
AGCGAAGCAGTAGGTTTTCAATCCCTAGCGTAGATACAACAATTTACACACCGCCAAAAAAAAGAAGCAGTCAAAATATACAAAATAAATGCATGATATTAGAAGATACAGACGAGAAACTAGTCAAATGATCTGCTCGTGCAGTGCAGCAACAAAATGGCTTAAAATAAAACATAAACACTTAATCCAACAGTCGATTTATTGTAATTTACTTAAAACTAGCTTGTACATTTTTTTATTATTTATTTATTTATTTTTTTTTTTTAAGTTTGCTACTAAACAAGAGACATGCCTTTTAATTTAATACATTCTTAAGATCACGCACACATGCGTATTATGAACAATTATTTATAGTCGTATAGAAATCGTTACAAAAGACTTTAACGTTTTGCGACATAAAACATCGCTGAATGTATTTCAGCACTTGAGTGGTGAATGGAAATGGAGTGTTTGTATGATTTTTATGTTCGAGGCATGAACAAAATAAATGCTACTGTTTGCTAGGTACCATGTTAGCAAGAGAACGCATGCCTGAACGTGTCACGTATCGTGCAAACAACTCTAAAAATCTTGCCGTGTGCGCCTGATCAATCGTCTTTCTCCAGATGTTTGTACTGACATAAAAAAACCCTCTCATGGATCAGCAATTTAAATCCCAGACCCACTTCTCTTTACGGGCCCTTACCACGCCGCTGCATCGAGTGAGCTACCTCTTGTTATTAGCCGGGTTTGAAAATGTACGAGGTGAAAATCTTCGCCGGAGGGGGGAACCATTATGTTGGCCTTTAAACTCTCAGCAGTCTATCACTTGGTAAGGTGTGCGATCGGCCGGATCGTGCTCGGACTCTACGGTATTTACGAGCAAATCCGGGATAAAAGGTGCCACGGCCTTGCTTCTTTAATACGACCCTGAGGTAGTCCGTATGCGAATTAGATTTTTCCAAGAAATCTGAAAACGGATTGTCTGTTCTGTCGAAAGGAAAAAAAAGAAAAGAAACGAGAGTAGGGAGGGGGAAAAAAAGGGATTGATTTATTGGATGGTGCCGCCTCGGAGAGTGTGACCCTCTCTGGGACCTGAATATGGATTCAATAATACAGTGATGGAGAGACGGAGAGCAATGGAGTGATTGAGTGATAGCTTAAGGGAGGAATGGATGGATGGAGGTACTCATTTGATATGGGCTGTTTTTATTGAGTGAGCTGTGCACTCCGGGGCTCTCGACCACTCTGCGGCTCACACGCATACATGAGCTCAGGGGTCAAGAGATTTTTCCTGACAGATTGTCCTGAATATTTGAAGAGTTTTCGATTCGAGAAAAGACTTTGATCCTGTCTGCTTTTTGCTCACTCTTAAGCAAATCATATCACTTTAAATATTCTGAAGGTGCACATAAAAAAAGGGGACGATCTGGAGAAATTCCCGTTTGCCGACGCATTTATTCAGTTCTGAGAACGCTGTAAAGGGTAATTGATTGCGTTCAAGTACCAAACAGGGGTCCTTATGGTAGGACTGGGATTGGGACCGCTAAGCCGCAACTGGTTTTATGTCAAAAAAACTTCTGGAGAAAGAGGTTTTGGCAAAAACAGGTTTTTACTGTTACACCAAGTCTTTGATACCTCATGTACCCCAAATTCACATTTGTATCCATTTATTGTTATGAAATGTTAGGGAGCTGGGGTCAAAGCGCAGGGTGAACCTAGAGAACTGAGGGTTAACACCCTTGGCAATACCGGGCCTTAAACTCATGACTTTTTGATTAATGCCCCCACACCTTAAATACTGAGCTCCCACTTCCATATTGCAAACATTTTTCATGACCTACGTGCACTGTAATGCAGATACATAAAAAAAACAGTATTTTTGTCTGAAAACGCTCGCGTCCACACTTTCTCAAAAGTTGCTCATTGGCCGTGTTATGTCCCTGTATTGCGTTTAAACAAAACGTAAGATGCTTCGACCCGCGTCATTTATGCCCGGCAAATGCAGATTTTCCGGCTCATTGAAACATTGTGGCAATGACATAAAAATGGCGTTTTCAAACGTATTCGTTCTGGAGAGCGTTTTCGAAAAGCTACACTTACTGAAAACGGCGTCACAGTGTGGACAGGAGGCCAAAACAAAAAGAATTACATGCATTTTTAAACAAAATTGTATTAGCGTGGACATTGCAAACTGGGGCCTTCGAAAAACGCTGACGTGTTTTTAGTCGTTGCTGCGGCGTTTCAAAGAAACGGTGGAAATGATGCAGGTCGAAACGTCTTGTGTTTTGTTTATGCGCAGTTCGAAGACGTGAGCATGAATAGCAGATCTTCATAAAGCTTTGTGTTCAGTGGCTTGTCATGCTGAAACAGATTTGGGTTTCCTAGTTCACATGGAGGGAAAATGTCATGCTAGCACTGCGATACAATTGTGGTTTGGGGCAGAAGAACATATGGCGGGAAATTCAGGTGTTCCAAACCTTTGTCCGTATAGAATACATCCATATAAACCTAGGATTGACCAATCAGAGATCATCGTGTTTAAATCCTGGTGAATTTTCGTGTGGTCATGTTATATACTGCGTTCAAAAAGTTACGAACCATGCACACTGTACATTCTCCTATTCAAGTTTTCTTCTTCCTGAGACAGTTACAGAGCCAGAAGAGGAGATAACCCAGGGGTTTCAAGTGGTCACATCAGATCACTCCTCTCTCCTGGATTTTCTGTGAAATTCGAAAACCACAATAGCACGCTTCTATCAATTCCGTGCTCTTCAGAGTCGAAGCAAGAAAGTTGTTCAGAAATGTGGGTCGTGTTAAATATAGCCATGCTACTGCTGAAAAAAGAAAAAAGATTGCAGTGCTGCTTTGTTTTCATAACGCAGGCATCGATCGGCTTCTGCTAGCATGAAGCCAACAATGTGACTTTTTAGAGAAAAAAACAAAAAATGCTGTGGTATGAATGTACTTACATCTAGAAAGTGTCACATTTGAAATGTGTTTGTAGCTAGTTAACTAGCGCTAAACATTCGGAAACATTTTTTTTTTTATTATTTTGTGGTGAAAATCTTTTTACAGCTAGAAATCGCTCACATGGAAAATTTCCTTGTAGGTAGCTAACTAGCGAGGAACATGATAACTAAAAAAGCATATTCGCTGTGATAACTGAAATGCTAACTAAAATATTTACTTACAGCTACAAATAGGTTACATTTGAAATTAGTTTGTAGCTAACTAGCAAGAAACATGCTAACTGAAAAACATATCCTTCCTGGTA